>NC_084793.1:4208321-4508321 GCF_963169125.1 Humulus lupulus
CTGATAATAATAAGGACTTTTTCTCATAAGTCAAACGTCACAACCCTTAAAACTTGTCAATGAAAGCAGTTATAAAAACAAGCCTCAGAAATGATGTGGCATCAACAGGCAACTCAACTCATCAGATGAAAGCGATAACACAGGGACAAAGAACATAGACAAAACCAAATTAAAAATCATAAACACCTCAAAGAACGAGGGTTTTTTTTTTTATATAAAAAAAATGGGGAAAAAAATAAACATTCTTAACCAGAAAACATGATACAGATGGCACTGTAACTTCATGTCTGGATCCAATTATAGCCGAAAAATTAGATGAATAACTGTAGAGTACTACAAAAAATATTAATTACCAAAAACAATGAAAAAAGTATGAGCCTTACATGGCAGTCTTCAAGAAGATCATAAAAACTCAGAGAAGTATGAGTAATATTTCTTCTTTAGGATGTATACTTAAAGAGGCAAACCATAATAACTAAACCCAAGTAAACTAATACTAATAGCTTAGTTATTGTTCTAAAGATCTGATTTTTCAAGCAAACAAATTAAGGTTGCAATTACTCAAGAAAAAATGTTGCTAAAAAAATTGAACTCATGCAAAACTAATGAAAAACATTTTAGTGCCCATCATTAATTTTGGAGATGAAATCGGTTAATTTATCGAACAAAAGTGATACAAACTACTAATATAGAAAAACATAAAGAGCAACACAGCAAGAAAGTAACTTTTTTTTTTGGGAAAGGGATGCGAGAAAGTAACTTAAACATGTATATTAAATCAAAAAATAGTAACACTAAGTACCCTCACAAATAACAAACAAAATATTATTTTAGTACAATTTAAAATTATATATTCCCACCTGAAAAAAAAAAATTGGTCACAACCAAACATTAAAAACAAAATCAACTGTGAAACACTGTTTATTTTCTCAGCAACGAACTAACAAACAACATAGGAAAATAAAGAGAAGAAAATAAGTAAGATTAAAAAACAAACAAAATATGTCAAAAACATTTTCTATATTTTTATATTGTGCTTTTAATTAAATTTGATATTCTCATTTTTATTTTTATTTTTTCCACAAAAACATGTAATTTGTATCACTTCAAAATTCAGAGAAACTTTTTTATATTATCAAGGCAAAAATGAGACACTATATAAGCCAAAATGAAAACGACCCTTTCATTTTTCATATATATTAAGCTTTTTTTTTTTTACTTGGAAAAAATATATAAAAAAACCCGCATGAAAAACAGAACTCGAGGCTTGCTTTTAAATATATATATTTTTTAGTTTTTTTTTTTTTGTCTTGAAAAAAGTATTTTCACTAATTTATTCTCAAAAACTCATAGAAACCAAAAGAGAAAGTCAGATCAAAACTAAAAAAAAAGTTAACACAAAAAAATTGGAAGAGAAAGAGAAGCATTATTAAAAATAGTTGAAGAATATTACCTATCTCTGCCTTCAAACTCCGAATTCTTCTCCCCAAAAGAGGCTTCTTCTAAGCCTAAGTTGTTACCAACCTCTGTTTCGTCACCTTTCAAAGCCAAACCTTCGTCAACCAAGCCCGAATCCAAAGACCTCACCCTCAACCTCGAATTGTGCCACCTAAAGTTAGGTCTAGGGTTTTCTCCACAGCAACCTCTCGTCCGCGGCGAAACCTGGTTCTCGTGATTCTGATTCTGCTTCTTGGCTTCGCTTAGCAATGGCGGTTTCTCGAGACGGCGGCTTCTGAGCTCGAGGTAGGAGAAGGCCGACGAGTCCACCTGGTTTTGGGCTGAAGTTGGAGATTTCTTCTGCTGCTGTTGTCTCTGAAGAGCAAGGGTTTTGGCTCTCGTACGGACGCCAAGAGAGCACTGAGGCGAGAGAGAGACCTCCATTACTGCAACTTCACCTGTGATTTTAGATTTCTTCATGTACTTTCCCATATCTCAGATTCATAAATATGAATGAGCGAGCGAGCGAGCAAGCGAACGAGGAAGAGAGAGAGACGCACACGAAGAAGAAGAAGAGAAAGACCCAAGTCTGTAGGAGAGAGAAAGAAGAAAAGGGTTTTAGAGAGAGAGAGAGTGAGAGAGGGACCAATTTCGTATCTGACTCTTTTTCACAGATAGAGAGAGAAACAAAAAAATAAATAAAGAGTGGGGGAGACTCTGAGGTTGATGGTAAAGAAATAAAAATTAAAATAAATAAATAAAAATATAAAAATTAGGGTTGGAGGTTTGGGGAACAGTACTTTCATCAATTTTATAAATCAATTTTTTAAAATATTTTATTTTTAAGGAATATTGTTTTTATTTTTATTTTTTATTGGACTCTCTCTCTCTCGTCAAATTAGGTCCTAATCTTTTTTTTAATTTTAGTTTTATTATTATTAAAAATAAAAATGGTTTAGGGGTGTTTCTTTGGTAGGGCTTAGAAAAAGAGAGCTCCATCGGTGGACTCTTTTGTATTCCTGACTCGTATATAGTTTTCGACACGATTTTTGTATGAACGTGTATATATTGTAGATATTTAGAACATCCTACAAATTTTTAGAAAATTTTGAATAATTTACGGTGTCGAAAACAAGGTTCAAACATATTTTTCATGCATATAAAATAAATAATCACGCGCGCAACAACCTATTTAAACTTAGTTTTCGGCACTGTAAATTATTCAGAATTTTCTAAAAATTTGCTAAATCCTTTTAATAACTACAATATATATACAATCATATATGACTATATATTGTAGTTATTTAGAGCATCTTACAAATTTTTAAAAAATTCTGAATAATTTACAGTGTCGAAAACAAGGTTCAAACATGATAGTTTTCCACGCACATAAAAAAAATAATCACGCGCGCAACAACCTATTTGAATCTAGTTTTCAGCACTGTAAATTATTTGAAATTTTCTAAATATTTGCTTGATGCTTTTAATAACTACAATATATATATACAATCATATATGACTGTATATATTGTAGTTATTTAGAGTATCTTACAAATTTTCAAAAAAATCTGAATAATTTACAGTGTCGAAAACAAAAGTTCAAACATGTTATTTTCCACGCACATAAAAAAATAATCACGCGCGCAACAACCTATTTGAACCTAGTTATCGACACTGTAAATAATTCAGAATTTTCTAAAAATTTGTAAGATGCTATAAATAACTACAATATATACACGTTCATAAAAAAATTATTGCTATTTGGCACCTTAAGGTGCCCAACACTACATAAGGTGGCACCCTATGATTAGTTAGCGATACACTATAATACTTATTAAATTCAAATAAGTGAGACCCGATATTGGATTGCACCAATAACGATATACCACCTACTTGTGATGTTGGGTACTAGTGGTGCCTCTTAGCAATTCTCAAAAAAAAAAATTAACACCGAAAATTATTCATGGATCGAGAATACAAAAAAGAGCCACAGATGAACTATTTTTCTAGCCCATGCCATAAAATTTCTCTATGGTTTAATACTATTAGATTGAATAATTTAATTCCGTTTTTTTTATAAATTAAAAAAACGTGAAAATCAAATGATTTTATTACAAGGACAGCGTCGCTTTCAACTAGAAAAGTAAAATGATCACCATGGGGTCAAGAAGAAGAGTTTTTTTTTTTTTTTTCCAAGTCTAATGAATGTGCATTCATTATCCCATTTTGTCTACGTAAATATTTATGAGCTTCGAAATTGTTATAGATATGAAGATGACAATTTCAATGGACGAGGAGGTGATTGTAGTTATCCATTTATAATACTGTTTTTTTTTCTTCTAATAAAATCTTTATACAGTATTATTCTATATTGGAATAACTGAGTTGTACTCGTAAAATATTTTAGTACTAATTTAAGACAGGTTATAAATAAGAATAAATTTCATATTGTACTAAGTTATAATATTTTTTGGTTACGTAATTAGAAAATATGCCGCCATATCGTAATAATTGTGTTATTATTAAATATATGAGTTTATACTTTTTTAGACAATGTGTTTTGCCTTATTACTTGTTTGAACATGTGTTTTTTAAAATAGTTCAAATAGAATCATAATCCCGATTTTGATCAAAAATTTTTGAACTAAAATCAAAAATAATTTATCAAACTAACAACTCAAAACAAAAATACAGTAATTATGCATAAGAACTGTGTTGTTATATTCAATTTTTTGTTCATCAAAATCAGGTTTAGGGGCATATTTAAACCATTTTACAAAATACGGGATCCAAAAAATAATTTGTCAAAACATAGGGTTCAAACAGGTAATGAAGCAAAAACACAGGGTCTAAAAATGTATAAACCCTAAATATATTTATATATATATGTTATCTTATGCATACTAAAAATTCATGATAAAATTAATTATCAAATTAGATTTGTAAAATAACATTCTATATTTCCAACATTATATAGATATGTACATTATTGTAGTTATACTTTTATATTATTTTTGTTTATCAATGTTTATACATTGAATTTGAGTTGTTTTTATCAATTATTATTTAATTTAGATTTAAATGTGTATATTTTTATCGTTTTATAGAAATAATTCTATTAAATTATAACCTCCTCATAGCAATAAAACATGTTGGTCTCAATATTATTACTATATAATAAATTGTATTCAGTCTTCGATAACATATTTCTCTTATATAAGTCGTAATGTTAATAATGTCGATCATGGATTGACTGAACATGTGTTTAGGTTAGATAATAAGTTTATTTAAATGAAAGAATTCCCAACAATTTTTGTAAAAACTAATTTCAATTATAATAGTGATATAGTTTGTACTAGCAAAAAAAAAAAAATTAAGAACAAAATTACAAAAATGGATGAGGGATTTCTTGCATTTAGCAAAGTTAATTGTTGATAGTTTAGCCAATTTATGTACAACAATATTAAATTAGAATCTATATGAGAAAAATGTGCTCCTGAAAAATTAGACAATATAGCTTTTATGTTAATATAGAGAATCCCTAATTTATTTTGGCGCACTAAATTATTTATAATGCCAAAAACCAAAGAAAAAAAATTTGGGTAAAAATCTTGAAACAAAAGAGTAAGGATTTGACTAATAAATTATTTTTTGGATCACGTGTTATGGAAAATGGTTCGATTAGGTCTATGAACCTGATTTTGATCAAAAAAAATTTGAACTAAAATCACAAATAAATTCACCAAACTAACAACTAAGAAACAAAAGCGCAATCATTCTGTCTGACAAATGTATTGTTATATTCAATTTTTTGTTCATCAAAATTGGGTTTAGAAGCCTATTTGAACAATTTTGCAAACACATAAGATTTAAAAAGTAATTTGTTAAAAAAATATTCACACAGGTAATGAGACAAAACACATTGTCCAAAATGGTATAATCCCTAAATATATAATAAAACTCACATTCCTAGAATCTCGCTTATTAAACATGTCGAAAACTCTAACACGAATACGACACTATTATTAAACGTGTCACTCATACTCATTTATTTTTATATCATGTCGTGACTCGAATTGTAACCTCTGGTAATAGTTACAACAAACACCGTCATAAAAAAAAACCCGACATATGTTTTTGATAATAAAAATTGACTAAAAGATTAAAATAGTAGGTTCATCGCAGCACTCGTGTTAGGACCCTTCTTCCAACCAAAACTTTAATTGAATTTCATACTTGTGTTTCTTCCAATGATTTTGACCCTAAAAGCTAATCTATAACTTTCTGTTTATTTCTTTCCAAAAATAATACATGGGCCATTTTCAAAATACTTTCCACATATTATGGGTGTTTATTTAATTACTTTACATTTTATATTACCTGTGGAACAGAATATATATATATATTTAAGGAGTACAAATTAATAAAAGGAAAATAAAAAAGTTTACCACTACTAGTAATCACACCTTCGAGTTTTGCATATCTATATGCGACGTAAGTTAATATTTTCTCTAGGAAAAAAAATTAAAAAATTAGGGCCATAGCCTATGTCTGTCAATATTTTAAGTATTAAGTAGGCAATAATTTTTATTCATTATTGCGACATAAAAAATATAAGAGTTTATATTTTTTTAGATTTTGTATTTTATATCATTATTTGTTTGGACTCTGTATTTTGACAAATTACTTTTTGAACTCTGTATTTTCTAAATTAGTTTAAATAGACTCCTAGACCCGATTTTGATCAAGGTTTTTTTGAACTAAAATCACAAATAATTCATCAAACTAACAACTCAGAACAAAAATACAATCATTCTGCCTAAGAACTGTGTTGTTATATTCAATTTTTTGTTCATCAAAATTATGTTTATGGGCCTATTTGAACTATTTTACAAAACACAAGGTCCAAAAAATAATTTGTCAAAACAGATAATAAGGCAAAATACAGGATCTAAAAATGTATAAACCCAAAATATAATCATAAAAGATTATTAGTATATTTTTAGACTAGATAATAAGCATAATTGGAGGAATTTTATACCTCTACCTATTTGTAATATCTTAATGTTAATAGACGCTAATATTAGTGTAATTTAGTATGAAGTATTGTATATTTAATTTAGAATAAAATATATATAACTTCGTACTTAATTATACAAATAAATCTAAAATGGTATTGAATACCCTATAACAATGTTCTTTCATGCATATTAATATTAATTTGGAACATTTAAGTCCAAGAAATTTAATTTATCATTTACAAATACCTTTCTAACTGTGTACACATGTGATAAATATACAATGAAATACTTGAAAAAATAATAATAATTGAACATTTGAGTCAAAAACACTTAATATTTCAATACAATCCAACAATCATACTTATATTTAAAGTTTATATCAAGTACTCTTATTAATACCATACTTTTTATGTTAGGTAACCATTTGGTATTTTGTATTTTTGTAAAGTATTATTCTGATACCTTATGTTTACAATAATACTGATTTGGTATTATGTATTTTGAAATCGTATATATTTGGTACCCTAAAATGAAATTTAATTAATAAAATTTTACCAATTTAATCAAAGTGCTTTCAATTATATGAGTTCTAAATTCAAATTTAATTATTTAATTACACATAATTGATGACAGTTTGGTCATATGTACAAAATTTTATTTATTAAATTTGAGTCTAGGGTACAAAATATGTATGAATTTAAAATATCACCGTATCATAAAAGCACTATTGAAAAAAGAGGGTACAAAAATGATACTTTGTAAAAACAGATAATATTAAACGATTAAATTCTCTACTTTTTATTACTAGTAGTCACATTATCACAAAGATTAAAGTAGATAATTTTATTAAGAGTAACGATATGCGCACTTAAAATATACATTCAAACATTATACACATTGATGTGACAGTTTAGCATAGCTAATTACATTTATAAAAGTAGATAATTTTATTAAGAGTAACGATATGTGCACTTAAAATATACATTCAAACATTATACACATTGA
Source organism: Humulus lupulus (assembly GCF_963169125.1). Taxonomy (NCBI): domain Eukaryota; kingdom Viridiplantae; phylum Streptophyta; class Magnoliopsida; order Rosales; family Cannabaceae; genus Humulus; species Humulus lupulus. The sequence continues at coordinate 4,215,785 of NC_084793.1, forward strand.
TGTGACAGTTTAGCATAGCCAATTACATTTATAAAAACAGGGACCCACTGTTTTAAAAAGCAGTGACATGTTATTGTGTGTAATATTCGAGTGCATATTTCGGGTACATATATTATTACTCTTTTATTAAATAAATAATTATATGAAAAATATGTTGAAAAAAAAAAGAAAGAAATTGTGGCATAATAGGTGTTGTTAGGTGATTGAGGTGTGTGTGAGAGAGAGAAATTATCCAAAGCAGCACTGAATAGAAGAGTAAGAGAGTGGAGCAGAGATCAAAACAAAAGGAATAGACATATCCAAAAACATGTAGCAGAGAACCCACAGAAAGAAAAGAACTATTTCTTAAATAATTGACCATTTTCTCTTTTAATTGATGAGACTCGCAGTATCATAAAATTTGGGTCTTTTTAGCAATTTTATTTTATTTTATAAAAATAATAATAATAATAATAATGACGATGGAGGAAAAAGAAGAGCAGCTCTCAACCAAATCATTACCACTTTTCACTTCTCAGCTGCCTTGAAATGCTCAAACCCTTATTTAGAACATCTCCAACTATAAATTTCACATTAAAATTTAGAAAAAAAAATAATTTAATTAATTTTACATTCTTCACAATATTTATAAATGTGTCGTTTCAACGCTCTAAATTCTAATAAACTAAAAAATGGTATGTTAGGATATTTGTTACTAGAGATGCACATTTTTTTTTATCGGGATAAGACCTCGTGAGGACACGCCTCTAATAGGATGTGGAATCTCCGTTAAAATGGGGAACGAGACAGGGATAGAGAGAATTTTTAATTCCTGAATGTTAAGTAGGGCGGGGACAGAGATAACATTTCCCGCCCCGACGAGATCCCGTTTAATTTTTTATATATTTTATATGTATTTTATATATTTCTTTATGTGTTTTTTGTAATATAGTAATAATTTTTTTAATATTTTAAATTTTATTTAGGATAATATTTAATATTTTAAATAATAAATTTTGTGCAATATTTTAATTTACATATAATTTACGAATTTTATTTTAAAATTTATTTTTTAAATAAATGGGTTCCCCGTAGAGATTCTCCGCTCTAACAGGGGATTCTCCACCTCGTCTCCAGCGGGGAATAAGCGGGGATGGGGCAGGGACGATGATTAAAAATATAAATAGAGACGGGGACGGGGGGAGCACTTCCTGCCAATTCCCCGCCCCGTGTGCATCACTAGTTGTTACATATCCTAATAATTACACTATTATTTAAAATACAAGATGTATTAGATATTAAGTTGTAATTAATCATGACTTACTAATATTATGCTTGGTAAAATGTTTAGTAATTATGTAGTAAAATGATATTATGTAATAAATACTATTTAAAATTGATAGTATTTAAGTAATTACATAGTGTAATTACACTTAATTCTCATGGAGCTGTGAGAATTAGATAGAGTAATTGTGATCCCTCAATTACCTCTAATTACATAATTACATAGTCAGACAAACACGTCAATTCGAGTAATTACTCTGAATTACACTCAATTCCAATTCTAAGGTAACTTTTCAAATACCCGAGATGGGTGAAAATAAGAACTTTTGCTGAAGTAATTTTGGAAAATCACCTATGTCTAAAATTTTGAACAATTGTCTAAAATTTTCAATTAGCAATCTAAAAATTTTGGCCAAGTATTTAAATTTTTTAATCAGTTATCTAAATTTTTCAACTAAAATAATATACCAAAAATTAATTCTTTATATATTTTTTATTGTCCAAATTAGTCAATGTTTTGTACCAAATCTAACATAATTTTTAGTATTTACTAAATTTGGAAGACTTTCTAGAACACATTAGAGTAACATTTTTTTTTAATTATGCTAGAATATAGTACTTTAATTTTATGGCACCACATTAAAAATGCTCTTATTTATTTATTATAAATATTGAGTTTGCAACTCCTTTAATCAAGAAGCCCTCTTAATTTGACAAAACCATAAACCCTTAATTTTTTTTGTAATTTAAAAATATATATTTCCCAATTTTAGGGCTTTTTGGTGATAAAAAACAAAACAAATAAAATAAAATAAAATAGAAAAAGTGAGTGAGTGAGTTTGTTTAATTAAGCACAATAATCAATGCCGTTACATCAAGCTCAATTAATTCCTATGAACAGTACAGTACAATTCTAAGGGAATCTTTTTGTGATTTTTTATTTTTTTGTTGCAAAATTTCCCGCCAAAATTTGGTGGCACACTCACTCCCTTGGTTTGATTGATTAACCTCAGCTACCAACTAACCACACCCCTATGCCCTATTCTATTGGATGAACACACCCTACTTACTATACACCCCACTTCATCCTATTATTTTGCCTTTTGTATACTAAAATAAAATCACTTTCTTTCTCATTCATTGTAAATGATTTATTGGATGTAACCCACCCTTCTTACTGTACACCCCACTTCATCTTATTATTTCCTTTTGTATACTAAAATCACTTTCTCATTCATTGTAAATGATGATTTATTTTTAATAATATTCTAAATAATATTTCCACATGACTCCTTTTTGTTAGGTAAACTATTTAAATATAATATTTTTTCAATAATGTTATGTGCAAAACTAGGGATGTAAACGGGGCGGCGCGGGTTTGGGGCGGCGCGGGTTTGAGGATAGCTCTCCTGTCCCCGCCTTGTTTCGGGGTCGGTGCCCCATCAGGTACCTATTTAATAAAAATATTTAATTGTTTTTATGAGATTGATAAAATAAATTAAAATAATTAATACTTTTTAATATAAAGTAATTAAAAAATAATAAATTATACCATTAATAAATATATATTTTTGTATAAATTATTATATTATATATTTTTAATAATATTTACATAAAAAATATAAACTACAATGTAAACGGGGCTGGTTTGGGACGGGGGTCATGTTCCCCGTCCCCGCCCCATTAGAGGCGGGTCCCCACGAGGATCCTACCCCGCGGGTTAAATTGATATCCTTATGCAAAACATTACTGCAATTCAGTCCCGTATGAACTGGCTCGTCAGTTGGTAATATTTTGGTTTATAATTTTTGTTCACGTATCACTATTCGTATTTTTTTCCTTCCCCAATTTATATATATACTTATGTTGCACATCAATTTATTTAATTTTAATATGATTTTGAATTAATGTGATATATAATTTATAAGAAAAATTATAAAGGGTGCTTCTTTAATCCTCTTATATGGACAAGCTAATTTTTTCTTTTTTTTACAAATTAAACTAAACTTTTTCAAATAAGTTCAAGGTAACAAAGAATCCTCACTAGTAGGGGAAAAAAACAAATCATAATCAACTAATTATTTGTTTAAGCTCTTAAGAAATTTTCTTAACACTCTTGAAAGGTGTTTTAGGTTTAAGAAATCTTCATTTTTTTTTTGTGTTAGATCAGACGAAGCATAAATAGTGCACCCAGAATAAAAGATTTTTTTTCTCCAAAAAAACTCATCGTCTAATCTAATGACATGTTAAGTCAATTCATGAGTTTGTAATATTAAACTTGCAACCAAACATGAGGAAGAAATGTCTCCAAAATTTAGACAATAAAATTTAATATTAGAATAAATAAATAAAAAACTCATATAGTTTAAGCCAAATTCATCATTAAAAGAGCATGTGATTATATTTGAAAGACAAATACGATACTAATACCACAAATTAATAAAGATAAGTAACTTTTTCCAAAGGGATCCCTAAGTAAAAGATAAATAAAATAAATATATTGGATTATTACTAATTCCTCCGGTTATAAAATAAAATTAATATACCATTGTAATTTAATGTATTAAAATGAGATATCATTAAGAAAAGTATCATTTTGCAAAATGACATTTTTTTAAAAGTTATTTTACACTCTAGCTTAGTTTTAATAATTTTTTGCAAAATGACTTCTTATAATTTAGACAACTAGTCGAAAATTTATACAGGTAGTTGAAAAATTCAAATAGCCGGTCAAAAATTTTAAACATCTGGTCGAAATATTTAGATAACTGGTCAAATTTTAGACCGAGTCAATTTTGCAAAAAATTATGAAAAGTAGACCAGAGTGCAATCACTTAAAAAATATCATTTTCACAAATTTATTTTAAGAAAATCAATAAATTTGTAGACTAACCGTTTGTGCAGAACAGATGTATATTTGTGAATAATAAAGTAAATTATCTCAATCATGGCTTTAAAAGTAAATTACGTAAATTAAAAGAGGCCTGAAGAAATAGAGATAATAATAATAAAGAATAATAATCTTTTAAGGTAAAATTGAAAGATAAACAAGAATAAAAAGTCAATTAATATATAGGTCTTAAATTAACATTAAAAACAAAATTATTCTTCTATCAAACTTATTAGGAAAGAATGACAATAATAAATTACCACATGGATAATAATAATTTGTAAAAGAAAATAAATAATAAATTCTTATACTTAAATACCATCGAATGAATAATAATAACCGAAAACTAACATTAAATTAGAATATAAGAACGAGAATCTCAATAAATTATCTTACTTATTACAAGTTAGTTTTTTTTTTAATCTGAAAAAGTAAAATTTTAAAATGAATTATTTTAAATGAACTTCAGATAAAAACAAAAATTTATCTCAAACGAATCATCTAAATTGAGTGGATTTTAAATTCTTTTTTATTATAAACTCGTGAAACACGCACATAATCAAATAAAAATGACAATTTAAGACAAAAATCTTAAGCACAATCACATTACCTTATTTAATTTGTCTTTATTATAAATTTTTTGAACTTCTTTATCAATTTGTCCTTAAATATAATATTTAATAGTTCTAGTAAAATTATTCTAAATTTCGAAGACAAAATTTTATCTTAGTTTGTGTGCTATTTATTTATTTATTTATGCTATTGTTATTTTCAAATATATTATCATAGGATAATTACATAGTATGACACTTTTTGTTTTTTGCAATGCATTTTTTTTTTACCTTTATTAGATTATTTTACCTTTCTATATATCAAACTTAAATTTTCTCTCTCTCAAGTTTATGATAATAATAATAATTATTATTATGGAAAATATATATAGAAAATTATTTTAGAGATTTTTTTAAGTGTACTGGAAAAATGTACACATTATTTAAAAGGTTCCTTGACAAAATGACATATTTTTTAAAGTTATTTTGCTCTTTAATCTAATTTTAATAATTTTTTGTAAAATAATCTCTCATAATTTAGACAAGTTATTAAAAAATTCAAACAGATGACAGAAAATATTAGATAAATAATTAAATTTTAGACAAAAAAGATTTTGTAAAAAATTATTAAAAATAAATCAGATTATAAAATCAATTAAAAAAAAGTTATTTTCATAAATTTTTCTAATTTAAATAATATTACTTTATTATGGTGGTATTATTTATAATTTAGAGGAGTAAAAAGATCCGTACAAGAGCCAAACTCAGACAACCAATCATGACTGGGCTTACTCAGTTTTCTAGAATTTATCAAACCGTATACAATTCTTTTTTCACGTCCTCCCGCGTTTTTTTAATAAAATATTATTTTTTAACTCGATCACTGATTCGCGCGTAGCTTCACGCTTCTTAAGCATTGGAATTTGGTGGAAAGTGTTGCTGAGCCAACGGTCTTCGAGACAAACCTACACGCGCGGCGAGAGTAGTGCGTTTCTCTAGCCGTTTTTTTTTTTAAAAAAAAAATTAAAGAAAATAATACTTTTTTCAATTGCTTTATTTATTTATTTATTTTTTGGAAATGGAAATATTTGTACAGAGACTACATAACGAAACGGATCATATTTTCTTATTGTTTTGAATATTTTTTTTGGTTGATAAAAAAAAAAATGTGTTTTTTTATTTTTATTTTTTGGCTAGAGAATAATGTTTTTTCTCATCCAAAATAGTTAAGTTTTAGTTATTAAAAATGAGAGAATTGATTTTATAATCGATTAGGGTGTCATTGGTATCTAATTTAGAATCGTCAAAATACATGATTGGTAGTCTGTATTTGAAAATTAAATCCAAATAAGAATTCAAATTTTATGAAGTAAAGTAGAAAACAACAAAACCATGTTTTCTACATTTTCACAAATTCAGTTTTTTAAAACTTAAAAACAGCTTACAGACATAGAATTAATTGTATTTTCACAAACATGTTTTTAGTCACTAATTTCATATTTTCATGTCAAAATCTCACTTTTTAAAAATACAATTTTCTAATCACGAACCAATCAGACTCTAAGTAATTCTGTTCCCAATCCCACTTTTGTTTCACTCTTTGGTAGTTCTATTCTATTCACACCAATTAATCCTTATTAGAAATACTACAAAAATGTGATAATCAAGGGCTAAGTACAAATTACACACAATCACAACTCTACTTACCAAATGAATCTTGATAAAATATCAAAACTCAGATTATGTGACAAAATTAGAAGATAGTTAATAATCATTCAAACCATATTGGTCATTCAAAATTAGAAGACATAGTACAAAGATAGTTAATGATCTTCACAAGGCAGGTCCAAAGAAACTAGGAGCTCTAGGAAATTTACACATTATTATTATTAATAGTTTTCTTTTTGTTGAGTTTTTCTTGATGAGAGATTTTTTGGACCTTTAGTTTAGGCTTTGGGCCCTTAGTCTTGGGCCTAATCCACCTATATTGAGGCCTGCCCCTTAAAATCTTTATGTAGAAATTAGATTTAGTAGCCACTTTTAGGTAAATATTTTATTTTTTATCTACAATTATTAAGTTTTAGTATAATACCCACTATTTCAATTAATATACCTATTATACCCCTATAATATGTAGATACTGTTTTTAGAAGAGAACCATGTGGTCAAGGGTATTTTTGGAATTGTCTGTGATAAAAATTGGTAGAACTAAACTAAAAATATTTATGAGGTAATTTTAGTTAAGAACTCATTAAACTGACTAATTTTCAACTTATCCCTATCTTTATGTCCTTAAGCCATCTCTTAATAATACCTAAAAGAAAATATCATATGCAATTAGGTCATTAGAGCTTGCAATTTGTGTAATCGTGTCGTGTTCATATTAACACGATAATAATATGATATGATTAAGTTAAACACGAAGTTGATACAGTCATCAAACATGTCAAAAATACAAACTTAAACACGACACAATAATATAATTATAACATCATTAATGAGTCATGATACAACACGAAATTGACATAATTATAATTATATAAAATATTATGAAACCGATGATAATTATTCAAGTTATCGTGTTGACACAATTATGACACGATATGATTATTAAATGTGTCATCCAAACTTATTTATTTTGTATAATTTTCGAGTCGTATCATCGTGTCGTGTCGAAAATTACCAACCCTAACTGCAACAGAACTAATATATCTTGGTAAATTAAACTAGAAAATATATATTATTACAATCTTAATTTATGAAAAATAATAATAATAACAAAGATCCCTAACAACAAAAATCAATATAAGCCTCTCACATTATATTTTTGCTAGCTTCGATAATAATATCATATAACTTTATTGGTAACGAGTCCTCCATCCCCTTTTATATGAAGAAATGAGGGAACCTGCTTAAAGGGGCATTCAAGCAATTAATTATACTTTTTAACTCTATTTACAATTTTCATATTTTTTGATAAGTCCAACTAAAGTTAAGTCATTATAAATATTTAATATTTGTTATTTTTTTTACTCAATAAAAAATATAAATACATTAATTTAATATTTTTTTAAAATGGAAACTAGTATTTCTTTTATTATTTAAAGTATTTTTTATGTGGAAAATAATTAATATAAGATAATTGATTTCTTAATTTTGTATAATATATAATTTAAATATTTATATTATTTTCCTAAATATATCTCATTTTTAAAAATAAATTAGTATCCCAAATTAAAAGTATATTTTATCATAATATTTATCTAAAAAATTATCTCTTCAAATATCTATATACATATAAAACTTGAATTAAAGGTATTTTTATAACTTACAACTAATTTATTATAACTGCAAACACAATAAATATATCTTGGTTACCACAAATTAAGTAAACAATAAACAATTTATTATAACTTCCATAATGGTCAATTTGATTATAAATTATTCTAACTACAAATCATTCTACAAGTAAAAACATATAAAAATAAGAACTTGTGATAAAATCATCATTATTGCTGAAATAACCATAATAGTGTACTAATTAGTACAAAATACAAAAGTGCATTGTAATATTAGTGTTGATTTTGTTATGAAATTAAATAAGATATTGAAAAAACTAATAACTTAATCTCATTAAAAAAACTAAAACCACCTTCATGGAACTTATTTTGTTGTTGACTCATTTATCTATTATTTTTATGTTTTTTCTCTAAAATATTTTAACTCGCCATCCAAACATTTAGAAGAGTGATCAAGTATTTCAAGCCAAACTTAAACATCATCGTGCTCAAAAACTACTTCTCAATCAATATACAATGCAAAGAAGTATAATCTTAGAAAGTGTTTGATATGAGATTTGAATTTGTGAGAGTAGAGTTAGATGAGTTTAGATTAAGTAAAAGTGAAACTAAAATATTTAAAGAGGTTAAAATTACTCATAAATCAAGCTAAAAAATAGAATCCACGTAGAAACACAAACCCCAAACCGTTAAAAATAAATTTAACAAACATGAGTTAGATTTGACATTCTCATTCTCATTCTCATCAAACCAAACACCCCCGACGATGGTTCAACACCTTGGTAAGTGATGAAGACGATGCACTTATTAATTATTCGCCTAAGGCCCTAAAATGATGGTAATAACTACAAAGGAATGATATAATATAAATATAAAACAAGCAAATATATAATTTTTGAGCACTTTTTTTATACACCAATGGCATGACAAGCACAGCTCTCTACCATATCGAAGTGTGGAGTTATCGAAGCTCTAGGCTGTGTCCATATTATGGAGACCTGGAATCCAAGCCAACTGCATTCTTCTCAATCACAAGGCAGATCGAAGAAGCTGGGGTTTGAACATGAATTCCATAAAAGCCTTTGGAAACAACCCAAACAATTGCAAAAATATGAGAAAATTAATATGTACAGTGTCTTGTGGCCTCATTATATCGGCCATGTACAGCAAGCAACCTTGAGTGCTCTCACCTTGATGAGCAAATGATCATTGGCTCTGTTCAGATTTTGAATTCAAGCAGTGGATCCCGAGTTGGCTCGATCATCCTCCTCACCACTACCAGAGGAAGCAGGGGCATGAGCAGCCGAACTGAATTCTGCATTCTCATGAGCATCACCAGAGAGAGAGTGAGGAGTAGAGTCATCTTCCGAAATTTCTGGAGAATAGTTACCGAAGACTAGATGGGTAGATCCATATATAGCCATAGGTATTCGAAGAGTGTTTGCTGGTTTTGCTGGTATATTCTCAAACTTGTGATCTGGGGTGTGCTGCTGATTGAACCGTCCGGGAAGCTTGGAAGTAGTATTGTAGCAACCACTGCATAGGTCGAATCCTATTTTCTCCAAACAATCTTTGCATCTATACCTCTCCCCAATTATTGGATACATCTGTAAGTACAAACTCATATATTACCATTGGCAGAAAACTCAAACTTGTAGAGTATGAATATTACAACTTATCTAAAAATACAAAAATTGTAAAAATTTGAAGCAAGTAATATAGAACACTAAATCTATCAGTCTTTCATAATGCACGTTTCACAATTAAAAATTTATATAACAGATGAGTGAAATAAATGTCTTGATGAGGGGAGGGAGAAAATTACCCCACAATAATCACAGCCAACACCAAAATGAGCATTATATACACGAGGGTCACGCCACCATTGAACATTTCCTGCTTTTTTACTACCTTCTTTCAAATCTGAAAGCGAGCACCATAAGTTATCACTATGTCTAAAATGTGAAGTGAAATAGGATTTGCATCATAATTCACCAAGTGAGAAGTGCTCAAAAATGTACTTGTGATCATAATTTTCTCAAAAATAAAGCTGACCTCAGCTAAATTAGAAATTGATGGCTATAAAAAAATTTAAGTCTGCATATCCTCAAATTATAATATCTTGATGTTGTATGTATCTAAACATCAATATTAACTAATCATCAAAAGGCAATGAATAGACCATAACATTTCAGACGTACTTGGAATCATGCTTGGATCCTTAAAGTTGATTTTTTTGAGCTGTGCAGCATCTCTCCTAAATGCATATTCTCTGGGAAAGCACTGCTCCAGAAACTGATTAAGCTCCAAACAAACATTCAGAAACCCCTTTGGATGCAAACTTTGACACACTTGACATGTAATCATCTTGTCACAAGATTCTACTACAAGACAACTCTCACAATGTACTGTGCCAATACAAAGTTGGAGGTTAGATAACTGGTTATGAATAAAGTATTCCAAATTTTACGGAAGAAAAAAAAAAGATAGCTCATTTAAATGGAGTCAGTACCATGACCACAGTTAAGAACCATGGGACGAAAAAGCAGCTGTTTGCATGTAGCACATAGCACATCCTCCACTGTAACTTGCTTGAAATTCCCATTATGCTGCTCTTTAGGGATATTCATTTCATTGCCAGTCCCAGTGCCAGCCATCTTACGATTTTCATCAGGGTCTTTCTCAGGTATAATCAAACATTTGTCCGGAACTTGAAACCTGGACACTAACTGCTTTTTATCTCCACAGGACTCGTCCTGAACAGGCCCAGTAAATTGTTTGAAATCCCCATCATGACGAACCTGATATCTGGAATCTAACTGCTTTATATTAGGACAGGATTCCTCGCATGCAGAGTTTTCAATACAATGAAGATCTTGCTCAGTTGAAGTGTTACAAGCATTGCCATCCAGCTGAGGTGAGAAATAACCATTTTTCTTCTCCTCTTCTGCAGTATGGAAAATGAACATTATCAATAACCATAAAAGATCTTGAAAGGACCCGTTTATAAGCAAACGGAACAAACTTGAACATATCAAATGCTGAATTCCACAACCATCTTTAATCAGTTCTTGTTCTTGTTCTTGAGAGAAGTAAGTTTATCTCAGACATAAAAACAATTTTACACAATACATTAAACAATTCAAAAGTTCTGATGTTTTTAAATGTAATTCTCTACCAAGTAAACACTTATTATTCTCACCTAAAGTTTGCAATTCCCTTTTCTTATAGGCAAGGGGATACATCTTCTGAAGCAAACGGTGAAGCAATTGGCAGATGGTTGGAAAATGGGTGTACGGATTTCTACATATTGGACAATGTGATTCTCTATAACCATCCATGGAGTGATGCACGCACCAAAAACATGATATGTGACCACAAGCTGAAACCAAAAAAATAAACCCAAACCCAAACCCAAACCCAAACCCAAAATACTCTCATATGTAAAAACACAAGGAACTCCATTAAAATTAACAACTCTAATAAAATTCACATCCTTATACTTTATAAACAGCTAAAGTAGATAAAAGAGTGACTTACAAAGCACTATAGGCTTGTATAGAAGATCCCTGCACCATCAAACAGTGTAGTATTATAACTTAAATTCAAACAAAATTGTTAAAACCCTTTCAAGAACAAACAAAAAAAATTCTTTTATAAGGAAAGAACTACGATTAATCTTAATCGTAATCAATTGTTGACAGAAATTTCAAATTCGGCTCCAGCTAGGTTCATCATCAAAAATCTCTTTTCAGCAATAGTAAATATAAGGGCCTAATCAAACAACGAAATCGGAATGCATTTACACACGTATAAATATAAATGTATATATTCTGAAAGTGAATGGTCAACTTACAAACAAACGCAGCATACAAAGGAATCAGAGATCTCCTCGGATTCAACAAACCCCAAGGTCTGATCCGCCATTGAAGAAATTACAGATGAACGAAACCCTAAATTGTAAAAAGCAGAAAAATGGTAGATTCTGGATTTTGTAGAGTGGGCAAGCAAGGCGTTTGAGAAGGATGAATTATATTCTATCAGCTCTCTATAGATGGAAATTTTCCGTACGCATGGCCCGGGTGGACCCGCCCAATAAATATTAAGGAATGTCTCGTAAATAAATCACCGACTTGACGCGATAGATTAGTTTAATTAATCACATTTATTAAAATTGAGAATCACTATTTTAAAAAGTACTATTACATGACTGAGTATGTGTAGTGCTTTAGTGCAGATTTTGGGTGTACATATCATTATTCTTACCAATAAAAGTAATGATATGTACACCTAAACATTACACACAGTTACATAACAGACTAGTTTGACCAATCATATTTATTAAAACTGAGACCCACTATTTAAAAAAATAATTTTACTCAACTATGTACAAAAAAAGTACAAGTGAAAAACTTCAATACAGCGCTACCATTAAAGCTACACATTCAGTTATAAGTACAACACAACATTAAAAAATAAAAATAAAATATCCGTACTATAAGAAGCAAAATTAAATGATGTGAAGAGATTTCAATCCCAACGGCTGACTACCGTATATATTGATATACCAAAATTTCGATAATAAATAAGTAGTCTCGAAATATAAGCTCGTAAAGAGTAAATTCAGGATTGCCAAGTGTTAGCATTATTTTTTTACCAATTGTCACTCGGTTACAAAGCTGTCATCAGCGTTCGAACATGAATTGCAGGTCCAAAAGCATTAACCTTCTCCGATGGATGAACTCGACAGAATGATCAAGTGAAGAGGAGGTGACAACTGGAATGGTGAGCTCGAGGCTGTGAGTAATCTGTAAAACGTGTTAAAGCAGTGTTCAAGCTCAATGACGCATTAAACATGAGCACGGAAAACTATTAGAAAATTCTTATTTCTTTTAGATTAGTTAAGACCATGGGTTAAATATGCATTTAAGTTGTATTATTGTTATTATTATTATTATTTAAATATTAATTTGAATTTAAATGTGTTGTAACTTCCTAAATTTGTGGGAAGATATTATTGTAACGAAGTTTATAAATAGTGACACATTTTAACATTCGGTTTATGTTTAGCCATGGACGGAGACAACCAAGAATAAACGAAAGTACAAGCTTTAGATGCTTTGGAAACCTTCGAATTCTTAAGAGTATAATATAGGAAAGATTAATATATACACTGATTAGTAAATATCTGAATTTATAAACCCAACACAATCATAAGTGATCGTGATCTGAACTAAAGCATTAGTGCACATGGTAAATTTGTATTTGTATTCTGTATATTTTCTACTCAATTTAATAATATTTGCAGCCTCCCATGAACGTAAGCAAATTGTCGAATCATATAAGTGTGTGTATTTTGTTTTTACTGATTTGATATATTCTTATTAAGGGTGTGCACGGTGTGGTTTGGGCGGTTTCAATAATTTTTAATACATCACGCTATAAGTGCAGTGTAGTAGCTAGAACACACCGTGCAGTGTGATTTCGTTGTACCAAATCATTTTTTGTGGTGTAGTTTGGATGGTTTACTACGGTATAAGTGTGCTAAAAAATATGTGTGAAATAGAGATGTGATAGGGAGGAGGCACAAATGAGATGAGAGAGGAATGAGTTGTTATCGTGTATGATGTGTTAGAGAATAAGGTTATACCTTAATTTATGTGAGCTCCTAGTTTTAGATTGGGTTACTAAAAAATTGTATATATGTAAAGTTTAATTTTTTTTAACATATTTGTAAGTATACGGTGCGGTGTGGTGCAAACCGAAATTTCACACTACCAAACCGCGCACCGCACCGCACGGTTTAGCTAAGATACAAACCATACTGAACCATTCCACTTTTGTAGTGTGGTGCGGTCGGTCGCCGCGATTTGCCAGTTTAGATGCTCACCCCTAATTCTTATACCAATTTTGAGGTATGAAATCTCTATTTACACGTTAGTTATTGGTCACCTAGTGTCTGTTTAAGTATTTGCACACATTGATATTGCATTTGTTGCGTGTGTTGGATAAATACTTAAGTGATCCTAAATTAATTCATTGAAATGCAGTTAAGAAAGTCATGATGTATTATTTGATACCAAAAATTACATATTGTCGTGGTAAAGCAATCAACGACCCTAAGGTTCCAAGATTCACCTGCAAAACAAACCAATAACAAATATACACAGAAAAATGTACTAAAACACAAACACTTAGAGAACAAAAATAAGAAAATGGAAGAAAAAGAATCACACAAAGAGATTTATACTGGTTCAGCCTTAAAATAAGGCCTACATCCACTCTGAGCACTTCTCTCCACTATAATGAATCAATGTTACAATACAAAAACAACCCTTCTTCCTCTCCAAAGGTTCTTGAACACTCTGTACAACTCAAAATATGAGCACTTAGTTTACACCACAGTAAACTCTTACACACTCAACAATGTACAAAGAAAATTAACCATTGTTCTCTCTTTTCAAAACCTCTCAAAACCTTTTATTTTCTTGTGTCTTCAACTAATAAAACTCCTGGATATATATAGCTGCAACTCCAGTTCTTTCACGTGCTGAAAGAAAAATCAGTTCTGTTTTAACTGACTAAAATTCTGTTGTAACTGACTAGGCTTAAAAGAGTAACAGAAGAGATAAAATATTTAATGATCTCTTAATAACAACACGTCATATGCCAGTTATATTAGGATTACTCCAACACATATTAACTTATCGACAAATAAAGCACTCTTATATAGTTGGATTTAGAAATGTCGATTATTATGCATGCTGAATTAATGGCAAAAGATCTACTCATCGAGAAGAGAACCATTTAAGGTACCATCAAATTCTATCGAATCTATCAAAATCATACCCTAAACCAGATTTCAAACATTGACAAACTGAAAAATTTCATCGATTCTAATTGAAACTAAATGATGTTGTAAAAAATTGAATGAATAAGAAATTGATGCGTAAAATGATAATGATTTAGTAAATCACTTTGATTAAATTTGAGAATATATGAATATTGTGTGATTTATTCTAATTGATTTTGGTAAATCACTTTGGTCAAAATTGAGATATCAGTATATTGTGTGATTAATTCTGATTGATTTTCAGAAATTCACTTTGAGTAACTGCTGATATTACCAGAATAAGTGTGATTAATTCTGATTGATTTTCATAAATTAATATTCCAGATTTGTTAGATATTTGAACATTAATGCACTTGATTCTAACACATTTTCAACTCTTGATCAGTCCCATAAAATGAGGCTTCTCTTCTCATTCTATGACACATAGATACAGAGTATCACACACTTAGTCTCTTTCTCTCTTCAGTTTTTCTAGTGATATACGAAAGATTTGTTTCAAGTTTGCCTAAGCAGACGCAGTGGTGTTTTTGTCATGCTTGATAGCTGTTTGTATCTTGGAAAGTGGTTGCTCATGAATCTTCTAGCACCGTTTAAGAAAAGCGCGTTTTGCGTGCCTCAATTTTGGTTTATTATTTATATTTACATTTTTTAATTATATATATTAATATATATTTCATTCTTTTCTATTGTATAATTTCTAACAAATGGATCATATAGTTATTTAGAATATTTAAAAAATTTAAATAATTTATACAGTTAAACACGTTATTTTTTACGGGCATAAAAAATAATCACGAGTGCAACATACTATTTAAACTTTGTTTTTTGCTAAAAATTTGGAGATACTCTAAATAGCTGAAATATACATGATCATATATATATTTTTTTTCAAAAATCATCCAACACCAACAAAAAATAGGATGTGCATTTTATAATTTCCCAACAAATCTTTACATTAATTTTAACAAGGGTTTATACATTTTTAAACCTTGTGTTTTTACCTCATTATTTGTTTGGATTATGTGTTTTGACAAATTATTTTTTGAACCCTGTGTTTTGTAAAATTGTTCAAATAGGTCCCGAAACTTGATTTTGATGAACAAAAAATTGAATATAACAACACAGTTCTTAGGCATAATAATTGTATTTTTGTTCTTAGTTGTTAGTTTGATAAATTATTTGTGATTTTAGTTCAAAAAAAACTTTGATCAAGAATTTAAATGTCTATTTGAACTATTTTAGAAAATTAATCAAAATACAAAGTCCAAATAAATAATAAAATAAAACACATGGTCTAAAAATATATAAAACCATTTAACTTAGCCAAGCATCCTAACCAAAAAACAAGAGTTAATAAAACTAACAATAATATTATTATGTGCATTAACATATTACAACATCTCATGTGATATTGTTTTTTAAATAATTAATCTTGTTTTAAATAAATTTGATTGGTGATAAAAGAACACGTGACTTCTGTAATATGTTGGTTTATAATTATGACACATGCGGTTATCTTTTACCAAGCGAAAATCCAAGTGACCAAGTCTCCGTTAACGTTAACGGAGTATTACTAAATTAAATTAATGACGAGGTTTTTTTGTTGTTCCAAATATCTAGGACACGTGTCATGAAATGATTGGTTAGTAAGTTCTAGAAGGTCATAGAAGTTGCTTGGAAAATATGAGAATCCAAGCTCCCGCGTCTCTGGGCGGGCGGTCGTAGAGAATCTGAGGCTCATTTTAACCCAACTATAAAACCGGGTCATCTTTCCCTACTTTTTCTTGATCTCCAAACTTTGCATTTTCTTGCGCTCTAATTTTCCGAGAAAATTATAATCTTCGCCGATTAGGTTTAAGGTAAGATCTTTATTGATTCGGTTTTTTAATACATACAGGTGCTCTTGTTTTCTCTCGTTTTGCTTTTGTGTTTATTTATATATTTTTTCTTCTTTGTATAAGTTCTAGATCATTATTTTTTGGTGGATTTATTTGAAATCTGATAGTCTATGCTTTGAATTTGTGTAATTTTTTCTATTTAATTTCACGGTTGTTTGAGTATGTATTCTTTTATATTGGGTTTCGGCTGTTTTAAAACTTTTATGTATTTGTTTGTTTTTGGTTGCGGTTGAGAGATTTCTTCGATTATCAACGAAATTTTTATAATGTGGGTCTTGAATTTGTATTTTGCTTTGTGTATTTGCACTTACATTACGTCTAGGGTTATGCGAACATGAACAAAATTTGTACTTTGACTTCTGAAAGTAGATGATTTTGGCGCTCATTTTGATAATTTTTTTGTCTGATGTAATGTGGGTCTATTTAGTCTGATTAATTCATGTTGGAACCATGTATCGTTTGAGTTCTTTTTTATGAAATCATATGCTAATTGATTTCGTGAACTTTTATGTCAGCTAATTTGGGGGACCTTTTTCGAGTCATTTCTGAACTTCTGAGTTTCTGGACATTGAATTTGAAATGGCTGAGGTATGGAACTTAACTATTAGTACGTATGGTAATTTTCCTTCTAAAACTATATTCTGGGTTGTCTTAAAACGTGCAAACCTTAGACATCTTGACTTATTTGTTGCAGGACGGATACAAAGTTACTCTTAACGTGTATGACCTTAGCCAAGGATTAGCTCGGCAACTTTCCACCTCATTCTTGGGGAAAGCCATCGAGGGCATTTGGTGAGTTCTTCTTGGCAAGTTAGGACATAAAATGCTGTTATTTGCTTAATATAGATGCTTGTCGCTACAGTAGGGAATTATTGGACAAATTTGTTTCTCTGTATACAGAATGCCGGAATTTAAAGTTTATTATTTTGGCAGGCACACTGGAGTTGTGGTTTATGGCAATGAGTATTACTTTGGTGGAGGTATTCAACATTCTCCTGCTGGATCGACCCCATATGGAACACCCTTACGAAGGGTAGATTTGGGTGTCACACATGTGCCCAAAGATGTATTCGAAACTTATTTGCAAGAGATTAGTCCCCGTTACACGGCCGAAACCTACAGTTTACTAACTCACAATTGCAACAACTTTAGCAATGAGGTTGCTCAATTTTTGGTAGGTAATACTATTCCAGAGTATATTCTGCAGCTTCCAAACGAAGTCATGAGCAGCCCAATGGGTGCACTAATATGTAAGTGTAATTGTGGTATTTCTATGTCTATTTCTGTTATTCTATGTTGTTTTTATTTTGGTTTATGATGCGTGAGATAATAATCTAGGATAGCAGCTTTTTTTTTTTAGGACAACAAATGATTCTGTTGTTTCAGTTGATTTTGGAGTAATTCATAGTAGTGCAACCAAACTCTAATGCTGTTAACACATGATAAGCACTTAAGTTCTAAAAAACAAAATTCACTTACTGTAAGATTACTAATATGGTGTTAAAAACAAACTGGTAGTTGAATGATTAACTAGATTTTCATGGTTTTACTTTTTGGTATCCTTTCCTTTTTGACGTTGTCTTTTCCATGTGGAGTTCACTAGTCACATGGTTATTGTAGCTTCCTTCTTAGTGTTGGAAATAATTAGTATCAATACTAGTGCATAAGATTGGGAAAAAAGAGGCTGTTGTACTTATCAGTACTTTCATAAAGGAACTTCCATTGAGTGGAAGATTATATTTCTTTATTCTCCCATGTGGACAAAGTTTTCATTCTAATCGATACTACAGAAGTGGAATCCTATTAGCTCTATAGTTCTTCATTTGATTTGTTGTGTCTTTATCTTTTGTTGCAGTGCCCATGATACAGAATCTGGAAACGACAATGAGAGCTGGTGCCGTCCCTCAAGTTCCACAATTTAGGCCTGCTACCCAACCAGCTGTTAGCACAGCAAGATCATCAAGTGATAAACCTAAACCATCGACAGGAGGAAAAAAGTCGGAAGGGAGTAAAGAGAAGTTAAACTCTGAAGGTAAGTCGAAAACCTCGGAGAAAGTTGAGGTGAAATCAGGATCGCAGCAGGGTCCTGCAAGCAATGGGGTGGTGGACGTTCTTGGAGATGCACGAAGCAAGGTGCAAGAGGAGATCACCGCCGAGTTTGCTGCAATTATGGCAACCGGTACCTTGCGTGCGAGTGAAGCTGCAGCTCTCGCAACCAAAAGAGTGATGCAGAAACATGGCCATTTGAATTCGGCGATATCACAAAACTAAACATTCATGGAAAAACAATTCTTTTGTTGGAGTGGTTTTCATTTATGGGTTAGGTAAACGCTCCAAAATTTATTGAACAACAAATGTTACTATGATTTTTATGCTCAATGGATTTTCCACCTGGGGACATGTTTTCCCAGTGTTAAACCTTGACCACTTTAAGGTTACTGTGTGATACAATTGTGATGCCTATATAACTGAACTGGACACAAACGGCTGCAAAATCTGAGCCCCACTTTCGTCCCTGGACTTTTAGGTCAATCTTATGGTGTGTATTCTGGTTCACTTAAGTTTAATGTATTGTCTTTTTAGAAAATATAAAGCTTTCTGAAGAGAGTATAATATATTAATTTAAATGATTTTAACATCCTAATATTTTTGATCGGAAGGAAAATGGGGATAAATACAAATGAAATGAAGGAAAATGACGAGTTAATATTTTGCTAAACAAGAAATTCCTTTCCCCTATGTAGCCTCTTCCTTTCCACTTCTTCTATCAATTTCTTCTTTTTCCACAAGGTATATATAAGTAAATATTTTGACTATAATTTCAGGATATTTTTTCATCTTAAAATAGATATAGCTCAAAAATGGGAAAACACCCTTCTTTTTTCCATGACAAGACAATTTTCACTTCACTTTTCTCTCTTTATCGCATTGAATGAAAGAGTTGTAGTGGCAGAGCAGAGAGAGCAAAAAAAAGATGAACTAAATAAATACATTGAAACAATATATTTAAGAGATGATTCTCTAAAATGGGCAGGTATGGTAGGTATATTATAACTTGCAAAACATATCAAGAAACAACCACTTGGTCTGGGTTGACATCATGCTCAGTTAAAGTAGATCTTTTACATTCTAGTTCTTCTACATTGGTTTCATTTGATCTGCAAAAGACTTCAGATGGAATATTTATGCCGGCAAAGCCAACTGTGACAGCCAGAGCACCAAGATAATCCATAAGATGAGGGGCATTGCCCGTCAGTGAATCAACAATTGCAGCCATTGGCACCTGAATTGTGAGACCTGCTGTTGCCACTGTGGTGGTAGTCAGAATAACTGCCTTCGCCCATAAATAATCGCTCAGCACATTATCCAACAGACCTAAACATGATCACAGTTCATAATTAGTACAGGTTTATAAGAACAGATTTGAGGGGACCCCCCAATTGTTTTTTTCAATGCATGGTGTAATCTTTACACATTAATACACTGCATTTATTTTCAATTAGTTATGAGTGGAATCTTATCTTTTTTAACATGTTACAACCAGCATTTGATTTACAATAATAACGAGCCAAACTAAAAAATCCCAGTAAAGATCTGATTTCAAATTAGATAAAAAAAAACTACTATCTTAAAAGGGCGTGTAAAAGTGTTCTGCATTGAAAGGAAGATAAGGAAACATTATCTACTAACATAGTAGTTTCCAAGAGGCAATAAAACTTTCTATACCCAACAAGCTATATTAAAAAAAGAACTCGACAATGCATAGAATATCTATAACACTGTTATGATTACATCAAATGGGTGTGCGGTGAGCATAGCTGAAAATAAACTTTAAGTGGGGAAACCATAGTAATTAGAACTAAGCACTTGTTGTAATAATCAATAAAAGCCATTTCAAAGAAAACTTTGGTATGTATAAGATGTCCAACTCAAGTGATTAGGTATGTGTTGTGTATAAGTTGTCTGAGTTCAAATACCAACAAGACTAATTTAACAAATGGTTAGCTACTAACGGTTACTTCTATTAAAATAAAAAAACTTCGGCAATAAAATTTGGTATTATTCGAATGAAGTGACACTCTAAATTTATAAATAAAACCCAAATTATAACCAACGATCATGCTAGCAGAGGAAAATAACGTCTCCAGCATACACCAGCAGACAAAATAAGGATATGGTCGTTAAATAGCTTGAGCTATCTCAATGTTCAAGAATCTGATTTAAAGGGAAAGAAACTGTAAGTAATAACAAATGAATGTGGCAAAGTAAGGGACATACCTTTACCAATGATTAAACCAAACTGCTTCCGAGTTAGCATACTAAAGGGCTCAAGCTTGGTGAAGTTAAGTATAAGTGCGACTGGAAAGAAGATAATGAGGTTGAATAGTCCTAAAAATCCCAGGAACTGTGCCATACTTGGATGACCACTTTTTTCATCATTTTCATCATCAGGTAACTTCTTACGGATGAGGGTGATATACACAGCATACAACCCAGCGGAGGCAAGAGCAAATATGTCCCCAAGGAGAGGGTTTGAAGCAATATCACTTGAACCAGTTTGTGAGTCACCAAGACTAACAATTATCGTTCCTCCCATGCAAAGAAGAACGCTAATAAGCTTCACCCATGTAAACGTTTCACCCAAAAATGCAAGCGAGACTAAAAATGTAAAAAGGCTTGATGCACTGCTTAAAATGGTGTTAGACTGCATAAAGGAATGAGGCACATATTACAAAAATGATTACCAAAAAAAAGGCAGAAGCAGACTATTCATTATTAGAAATGACACAAAGTTCAGAGATGCTTACAGTAACCGTGGTATACTTCAATGAAAAATTAAAGGTGAGTTGGGCAAGAAACCAAAAGGGGCATATCAAAAGACTAACTCTGGCCATTCTAGTGCGTGTCCACCGCCCTTTTGCATCCACTTGCTTAGCAGAAACTTCGTTGATATTATCTTCATTATGCGGAGGACCATCAAGCTCTTCCAATACTTGTCTTCTTACAAAGCCAATATCTTCTACATGCTGACTTGTTTCTCCCACTTCTAAAAGCAAAGACGCTTCAGTCTTTGGACCTTCATCACTCTCACCGAGAAGAATGGTTTTCTCTGACCCTCCCATATCTTTGAAAGTTGTACTTTTATTTCTTATCCAAAACCATAGACCTCCATAATTATCCTCCAAATACCGTCCTATTTCAACTAAGGGAATGTAAATCACAAACAATGAATTGCATATATACGTAATGAGAAAAGGAGATACACCCGCATCTACAACAGACTGTACCACAAAACTAGCAGCAATCCATATAGCTGCAACAGTTACTATGTATATCAAACCCAAAACCCATCTCCACACTTTACTGTTCATATCTCTCCACCTAAATTGTTCTGGTTCAAAGTCTACAAAACCCAAAACTCAGAAGAGCTTCCAGGAAAAACCCTTTACGTATAGTGAAGAATATCACAATACCCATGTCATAATTCAGCCCAAATCTACAACGAAAAAAGGAAAAAAAAATCGTTCAGATCATAGAAAAAAAGCCACACATTGAAATAACAATGGTAACTGATCAAGGTCAATACAAGAATCCAAAATCTTACGAATGGAAAATTGTTACAATATTAATTAAACTGGATTCAATAAAAGCGCGATGAATGCATACGAATACGGACAAATAAAAGATTGAATCACATAAATTCAAAGGTAATTTGAATTGAAAACGAGAAAAATGCATGCCAAAGTTTAGGAATAGAAACAAAATATGTATAATATATAATTTGATTAAGCAAAGTACGTACAAATTGTAGCAGGCTGAGAAATTTTACTCGCAATTGGGGTCCAAAAAGTATAGAGAGAATTTCCTTTGCCGGAATGGTGATTCCCAGTTTTCTTTCTCTGGTTCCGGTTGTTGATTGTGAAACAGAAGCGCCAGGATACTTCTCTGTACTTATTACTAATTGGCCCAATGGGCCTTGTTTATCTTGGCCCAATGGGCCTTGTTTACCTAGGCCCATCATAATTATTTTTCTTCCTGAAAAAGTGAAAGAAATGGATTTTTCATATCTACACAATATTGAGAAAGTCATCCTATGGGACCCTCCACATAGAAATATTGGATTTGTGTGAAAGTTGGACTTTGTGATTGACATTATAATGTTGAACATATTTAGGTCACAATTCAATGATTCATGCTGTCATCCATGTATGGTTTCAATTTAAATTTTCTTTACATTATTACAACTTTTTTTTATTAATATTTTTATGGTTTAATATATATAGTATAGAATATATACAATAGAGGTAGTTTTTTAATTAAAGAACTTTTAAGTATTGTAAAAGATAAGATAAAATAGAAAGTTGCAATTTAAAAAAAAAAACTTTAGAGTTTCTAGGTTGGAAATTTTAAAAAAAGTTTATTTTGCTAGACCATGAGTTTAGTCTAATGATCCAATAATAAACATCATATAAACAATATTATTCATTTATGAATATAACTTTCTTATAGTTTTTTTAATCCTTAAATGTTACATCAATAATATACAACTTTAATAACACAGAATATATTAATGATTATGTAATATCCAACATTTTCATTATACATTTTTTTTATTATAATTCAAAGTTTTAATACATAAAATGTACAAGTTTACAAATTTAAGAAATAGTAATAGAAAAATAGTGTTTAAAATATCATTTTATGTTTTAATGAGATTAAAGAGAGAGAAACTTGAGTAGTCAAGTATTGGACCCAAATGTCATATAATTTTTAATTGGGAATTTTTATAAAATTAAGAAAGTTTTGCTAAAGGGCTTATTTGAAAAGAATTTTAGTATTTTGGGTCCAAGTGTAATTTAAAAAAAAAAAAAAAAAAAAAAAAGAAAAGAAAAGAAAAGGCTTCAGCCTTTCTTTTTACCCGAGCCCCTCTCTCTCTCTCTGCGTGCTACTGTTGCCGACGACGCAGGAGTACTTTCCGGCCACCACTTTTAGCCACGCGCCGGACTGTTGGATTCAGAGGCCTCCAAACTATCGTCCCACGCGGGAATCTAGAGCTCACTCGCCGATTAAACGCCTCAACCACTCGATTTAAGTTCGGCCACCCCGCAACTTCAAAGTTGCGATTCGGCCACCTCGGGCATCCGTTTGCCGATCCGTCACCACCATCGTGCTCCTCGTGTTGTGGGCTTCAAAACCAAATAACTTGTTCCTACATCTACCATAGTTGGGTGGTGGGCCCACCACGAGCCACCGTAGACCGACGGTCGAAACTTAGTGTTCGAGGTTCCGAAGTACGTTTTGAGTTTCAGAAAATCACCGTTTGACTTATTGTGGAACCCGATCATTGTGGTATAATTTCTTTGACCTATATTGTGATTTAATTGTGATTGATTAGAGTAATTGTTATTATGTGTATTTATAGTATATAATTATATATTATTGATATATGGAATATTTTCTGTAATTTACTGGCTGTCTGAGATTATATGTATTTTTTATACAGGTTTTGATTTTGGGATTGTCCACTTTATAGCCGTTGTGCTGTCCAATTTTCTAGAAAATATTAGATATTAAATAAAGTATAAAAATACATATTTAATTGATTTTATATTAATATGGAAATTTTTATGATTAAGTAATTTTAATTATTATTGTTATTATTTTGTTAAGTAAATCAAGAATATAGTTTCATATATATATATATATATATATATGAAAAGTGTGATTTATAGTAAACCTATTATTTAACAATTATTCTTATATATTAATATTTTGTTAATATTTGAATATCAAAATAATATCAGTATTAGTTTCTTACAGTTATTGATATTTGTAAGACCAGTAAATTTTGGATAAAGTATATTTATTATATCACTGGAATTGATATTATGACTAATAATAATAATATAAATATTTATATTTATATTATTATCATTATATCGATTATTACAACTTTATGTTAAAAATATGATTTCTTTTATAAAATGACTATTTGAATATATACATTCATATATGTATTGTTATTAAAGTATTTTTGTTATTAATATTGAAGTAAGTTTATTTATAGACGATAATTATTATTCTTGTTATTATTATCATAAGAGTACATTATCTTATGAGCAAGGTTTAAAGCATGGTTTTATATGAAGAGTTATTTGTATTACGTTGATAATAATTATTATTATCATTCATATAGTTTATGGTATTGTTAATATACACTATCAATAGTGTATATTTACGATTTTGATAGAATTTAATAAATGATGTGCCTTGAATAGGATTTGTATGGATTTGATTGATTGACTCTTGCTGAGCAATTTTAAAATAAGCTAAGGACTTAAGGTAAGTAAATCTCACCTTTTGTGCTTAAGTGTAAGATGCATGACTACATTGATTGTGTACATCTGATGAGTTAAGTATGGTATGATGATGATGCATATGATAAGTATGTGAAGAATGGTTATATGAACACCATAAGGGTGTTGTGTGATATGTAATTGATGAATTCCGTGATATGTGAAAGATGTCTTACTTGGTTAAGAATGATATGAATTATGTGCAAATATGTGTTCTTATGTTGATGGATATGTGGATTACTTCATGTTCATGATTTGTTATATGTTATGATATATGAAGCGTTTAAGTTTTTAGGCTGGAAACCTTAGACCTGAGCCATAGCTCTACGTTAAGGTATAACAATGCCACCAACCCAAAGCTTCATGTATTATGACTAAAGATGTTTTGAGTTATATGAGATGTGATACAATGCCTTGATTGAATACCATCAACATGAATCATGAACATGAACATTGGCATTTCAGCATCAGCATGTATGCATGGCATGTACAGTTATGTGATACATTATTATGTGATATAAGACCATGCATATAAATATGAGAAAAGTTATGAAATGCCTTGAAAAGTCTTATGTAAAATTTAACATTTTAATGACACAAGACTTAAGCAAAGTGATAATAATATGTTTAAAAAGGGTGCCATTGTTTTGATGAAGCAATTAAGTAAGTTCAGCAAAGAAGACGGAGGTCTATAAGACTAATAGTGGCTGCCCACTAGTATGGGCTAGGTCAGATTTGACCATTCAGACATGCTTGCCATGTTCCCGTCTTTCTCCTCCATATGTGTAATAAGTATGGCAGCTATGGCGACGATGAAATGAGTGTTATGATGAGCCTAGCTGAGATGATGGCTAGCCGGAGGAGAACCCATGGGATTCTATATGATATGTGTAACAAGCCCTGCAGGCATTGGCCGAATCAAACAACGTGCACAAGTGATATTGAGCCCATAAAAAAAAAATGTGAAACTAAAAGATAGAGCATAAAAGTAAAGTTTGAAAGTGCATGAGCAATAAATGAAATGCATAAGTATATAAGTCAGCATATTAGTATATGTGCACTACAAACTCACGACATTCATGTGCATGTGTATGTGTATGCATGAGATTTGCTTACTGAGCGTTAGCTCATTATGTTATTTTCCAACATTTTTCCAGGTGTGGCTTTAGCTGTTGAGCAACTTGTGGAGCACAGACTCAGTAGCAATGCAATAATGGTTTAGAGTTTTCATATGACTGCCTTAAATTTAAAGTATTCATACGTGTAATAATTTCTTCTAATAAGTTCATATAAAAGTTTTAAATTTTTCTGTATTTCTTCGTATCATTTTATTTAATTCTTTTGGTCAAGTGCCTTACATACTCGTAAACCCTAGAATTACGAGTATGTGGCAGACGTACCTTACCTTAGGAACGTTATAGATTAATCCCTAATACATTAGATTCCCAACTTGACAACAACCCATCAATATAGTAGCACATCTTCAACATAACCTTAGAGGAAATGAGCGTCGAACCTCTTCACAATGAGGAGGAACAAACATACCACCACCAGTTTTGGGGCACCAGAATTCCACCAACAAGTGTAGAACCCCCAACCTTGGACTATTACCGGTTGGGGGTGCGTGGAAAGATGAAAGGAGATGATGAATTTGGTATCTACTTAAAACTTGTTTGTTAAGTTGGAAGAAAAGAAAATAATATTATAAAAAATAATAAATAATTATTAGTATATTTATAGTATTATTCGTATCACTTTTATTTTTGTTATTTATTTTCAAGGCCAAAAAGAGAAACGCACACCAAATTTATATTTTACCTTCTCAATCCCTTTTACTAAGGAATAATAGTTTTTGGCGGGCCTAAGGGGATTGACGTCCACACCTTCTCCACTCCTTGACCCTTTCCTCCCTACCAAACAAATAAAACTTAAGGATGGATTAACCCAATCCATAGGATAAAAAACAAATTATCACATAAACTTATAAGATAAAAAAAAAACGATATGTATGTCTTTATTATTTTTAAATAAATATGATTTAATTATTTAAATTATCGTAAAATATCTTAAAAATAATATATTTTAATTAATTAATTAATTTATTTTTGTTTAAGTTTATATTTGTCCTAATTTTTGAATTTGGCAATAACAATAACAATAAAAATATTATATATTATATGTTTAATATAATATTAAGTTTAAGTTTAATTAAATTTTATTTAAGTTATTAAATATATGGTTTTATTATTTTTAAATAATTATAATTGTAAAATATCTTATTTTAATTTGTTTAATTAATTATTTATTTTATTTTATTTAAGTTTAAGTTATGTTTATTGTTATACCCAAAAATTGGAGATCAATAGCATGGCAATAAAGATGACAAAATGCATCCTAGGAGAACTCAAGAAAGTGGTCTTAGGAGACCCCAAGGAGAAAGTGGTCCTAGGAGACCCCAAGGAGTATGTGGTCCTAGGAGACCCCAAGGGTGTGTCCGAGGTAAGCCTCCCAAGGTTTCCTAAGTGTTGGCTCGAAAGTGTCCAAGGTAAGTAGCTAAGGAGGAGGAGTCCCATGCAAGTCAAGAATGGAGACTTAGATTTTGACAAGGAGAGTGCCTCAGACTTGTCCAAGGTGAGATGCCAAGGAGGATGCCTCGGACCACCTTGGTCCGAGGAGAAGGCCACAAGGTCCGAAGGGACCTTGAATGGAGGAGGTATGCTCGGACTTGTCCGAGGAGAAAAACAAGAGAGAAGGATGCCTCGGACCACCTTGGTCCGAGGAGAAGGTCATCATGCCCGATCAGACATGTCATGGAGGAGGTTGCCTCAAAGTTGCCCGAGGTGAGGTGCCAAGGGAGTTGGCTCGGACCACCTTGGTCCGAGGAGAGCCAAGCTTGTATCACCTTGGTCCAAGGAAAGCTTGAAGGAGTAATCAACATGCATGTGAGACTACGTCAAAATCCCCAGAACGACTTCAGCAAGAGTTGGTCTAAGCATCCGAGAATCTCTCATTCCTCACTCAAATTGAGGAATCAGTTGTATTTTAAATATTTATTGTAATATAAATATAAGATGAATAATAAAATATCCCTATCTAAAGGGGATATCAGTTGAGTATCCCAGACCTATAAATAGAGGGCTTATGGATGAGAGAGGGGCTTCTTCCACTTCTTCTTTCTAGAGAGAGAAAATTGGATCTGAGTATTCTAGAGAGAGAAAGTGCTGAAATTTGAGAGGACTCTTGTATTTTTGCAATTTGTACTGAAGAAACTCAGTTGGCTCAGTCCATCTGATCTTGAGTACAGATCTATAAATCACAACTCTAAGTGGATTAGGCTATTATCGATAATCGGGGCTGAACCACTATAAAAATCTTGTGTGTTCTTTATTTTCTTTAGTAAAACTGTATGTTGTCGTTTACATTCTCTTGAAGGCTTGTCGTTATTGACGTTCTCACGTCGTTGGCTAAAAACGCAGTCAACATTTACAATCTACAGTTAAATATAAAAATATTCTGTTAAATGTAAGAATATTCTATTAAAATTAACAAAAGAAAAAAAACCGTTAAACCCAATATTTTTTGTTTTTTTTATATAAAAGAGATATATGTCCACAACATGCTCTTCACATTCATTACTTAAAACAAAATAAAAAGTTAATAAGAACCTGGTGTGCTCTTACAAGAATCATGGGGCTCCATCTAAAAACAAATTGGTGATTAGTGAAGTTACACATGTTCTTATTAATGGTTCAATATTCTTACACTTATCCCATGTGGGACACCATAGTCTAATATCCCCCCAAGATGGTAGCAATTTTTCGCTCACCAATCTTGAATCACCTGATCACAAGTGGCCTATTTTTTCAGCTACAATGCGGATCTCGTGCGCCGCTAAGGAATTGACTCTTGATACCATGATAAAAATCATAAGGCTCCATCTAAAAACAAATTGGTGATTAGTGAAGTTACACATGTTCTTATTAATGATTGAATATTCTTACACGTATTCCATGTGGGATACCATAATCTAATATGCTCGAACATGACACTCGGATTGCATATAAAGCCGTACATAGCATTCTTCTTCTTCGTCCAAGAATTACTCTTCATTCCAATTTACACACACACATATATATAATTATACATGATCAGTTTGAAATTCTTTATAAAATTTACTAAAATTGATGATGAACTTTATACATATCATATAAAGTTATTATCTCCACTTTCCTTAGTTTCCTTACTCTCAAGAGTACTCTCCAAGCCCAGAATATAGCAGACAATCAAACAATGAAGAAGCAGAGATATTTATAGAAGAGAACAAGGATGATAATGGGAACAAGATGGAAACATGGTGTTGTTGGGTAATACTTAAAAAAATAGTTTTTTATTTAATTAATTAAAAATTTGACAATTAAACATAAAATGTGTTTGGTAATTCTGTTTTTATTTATTATTTTTTAAAATTTTAATTAAAATTCTTTAAATTTTGAAAATAGAATTTTTTCACTTTTAAATTTTTTTTTAAACCGTTTTCAACTTTTATTTTCTTTTTTTCTTCAAATCAACATTTCATATTATTAAACAAAAAATAAAAATAAAAATTATCAAATGTGTTTATTATTTTTTGTTTTTAAAAACAAAAAACAAAAATATTTACTAAACATATTTTTATTTTTTAAAAATAAAGAAACAAAAATAAAATTATATTTCCATTCTTTTGTTTAAAAAATTCAAAAACAAAATTTTTACCAAAGATAACCGATATTACAACTTTCTTCTTTTCTTTTTCTTTTTTTCTTTACCAATTGAATTGTGTCTTCAGTTTTGGTTCTTTTTCTTTGCTTCTGTTTTGACTTAACATTCAACGAACCTTCAGTTTTTTCTTTTCTTTTCTTTTCACCAGATGCCCGCTGCAATATTTTTATTTATAAAGTGGTAAATATTAACAATAAACCATATTAACATTAATATAAACTTTATTAATGTTAATGTGGTTTATTGTTAATATTATTAATTTATCAAACACATTCACTTCATGCTTTAGGAAGAAAAAAAAGTAGGACATAGCTAAAGGCATAGAATGGGAAAGCTTTGAATCTATTAACTTTTACATATTTGTGATTATATTATGACTAGATTATTATAGCAGGATCAATTATAATTAAAATCTTAGCTATATCGATTAGTTATAATATATATATACAATTAATTGTGTATATTATATAGAGTAAATGGTAACTAAAATACCTAATATTTTTAAAATGTTGAACTTTTATACCAATTTTTTTTTTTGCGGTAAATATACCTAATGTCTTCGAAATGTTATACTTTTATACCCAAACTTTTTTTTTGCGGTAAATATACCTAATATTTTTAAAATGTTGCATTTTTATACTTATTTTTTAAAATTATTTTGAGAAATAATAAAAAAGTGAAGGAAAATATAGGATTTTAATTATTTTTACAATTTTAAATTATTTTTACCTTTAAAAAAAAAAAGATTAGTAAAATTAATCAAAATAATTAAACTTATATTTTTCCTTTACTTTTTTTTAAAAAAAAACTTATATTTTAAATTGATGAAAATATATAAGTTTTAAATCATTTTTATTAATTTTAATAAAATATTTATTAATGTTTAATTTAAATTAGTTATTTTGAGAAAGAATAAAAAAGATAAAATAATTTAAAATTTAAAAAATAATTAAAATCATATATTATTCCTTCATTTTCTTATTATTTATCAAAATAATAAAAAATAAGTATAAAAGTGCAACATTTTAAAAACATTAAGTATATTTACCGTAAAAAAAAATTGGGTATAAAAGTGCAAATTTTAAAAAATATTAAGTATTTTAGCCATTATTTACTTTATTATATAATATAATATTTTGGTTGATTTTAAGATATTCTGAATAAAGATCTCGTATATCAAGTTGTTTCAAAAGATGGTTGTGACTAAAGTGTTGAATTGTATTTGAAATTATTACTCTCTCAATATTGGTTTGGATATTGTTTTTCTGCATCTTTCTTTATAACAAGACAGACCAAGACAGATTAAGATGAGACTTTGGATCATTTAGGTTGCTTATAACAGCTAACGAAATTCGTATATTCTGCTGATTAAGTAACACGAGAAGGGTAAATTCTTACCTCATTCAATTAAAATTCTCTACTTTTCCTCTTTCAAAGAAAAGTATTATTACTTCACAACTATTTTCATCATTATTCCCAATACTTCACAACTATTCTCATCATTATTCCCAACTTATAGTTAGGCATACTAATTAATTCTTTTGTAACAATCCATTTTTATTTTCTACTTTCCTTCTTTCAAAGAAAAGTAAATACTCTTCACAATTATTCTCATCTTTATTCCCACTTAAGGCATGTATATATAATTATATATATAGTAATTAATATATAATATATATATATATTTATCAACTCACATATTTCTAATTCTTTTTTCTTTTTCATATTCTAAAAAATACATTTAAATAATATATATTGTAAATATTTAAATGAAATAAAAAAAAATTAAACAAAAAAATATGTAAAAAAAATCAAAGTAAGAGTTTTTTTCAATTATACATTATTTAGAAAAATCATTGAAATCAACTAAAAAGGAATTTAAAAGATGTAAAAAAAAAAAGTATTGAGACAAAATATTTAGGCTTAATCACATGATAACTGTGAGATTTTTCTTGATGACAGTTCTTGTTGAGAGCAGACTATTTGAGGAATAAATTAAGATTGATTAAAGCCTATAGCTAGTTACCATTATAATGGAATGAACTATTCAAAATGCATTATTATTGGATGGTAAAGTGGTGACTATTAGGAAATCAATATATAAGAATGCGAGAACTAAATTCTTATTTTTAGAATTTCCTTTGGTTCATTCAAGCCTTTTAGGCAACAACTAACAAGGACATCGGAATTCATTGGATTAAATTCGTTTTGGAAAAGCATCAAGACAATGACTATTGTTATTCTCATAATGCACAATTTGAAATATTATCGTTAGTCAATATTATGTGAGAGATTAGTGGGAACAATAACATGTTATATTATTACATGATATAGTACATTGCTCATATTTTATGATACTGATCTAATCTGGAGACAAGTAAAACCGTTATTTGATAGTCTCTGTCGGATGAAGAATTTTAGAGAAGCCTTACATGGTCTAAGTATTTAGATTCTTCATGATGAGATCAAGAGAAAGTTGAATTGTCTCATAGTTTATATTGACTAATTTTTTATGTGAGTAATGTTTCAATTTCATTGAGAACTTTGGAATAGTCTAAAGTATAATGTATTGTGAAAGGCCTAAAGTTCATGTGTATTGATAATGATGAGAGATCAATTTTGAGATTGTTCCATACATGCTTGTTGAAGGCAGCCTCGGGTTTTCTCATGTATACGCATTCCCTATTATGATATTTGTCATGGGCATGCTGGATTGGTACTTGAGTAGTCATCCTTATGGT
This sequence comes from Humulus lupulus, assembly GCF_963169125.1. NCBI lineage: Eukaryota > Viridiplantae > Streptophyta > Magnoliopsida > Rosales > Cannabaceae > Humulus > Humulus lupulus. Next base: position 4,248,395 of record NC_084793.1, read on the forward strand.
ATCAATGATGTCTTTGCAATCGAAAAATCAACATTATGACGCTCAATAGTTGGTTTTAGTGATATCGATTGAACAAGCTGCATGGATGTCAAAATCATTTATAATGGTAGGAGGAGCTATTTTGTGATTAAGTGTCTAATCAAATAAACACCTACAATTTCCTCTCTCATACATGCAGGTATAATGGTAAGAAGAGTTATTTTGTAAATAGGTGTTAGGTGGACACTTACAGCATCCTCATTCATAGATGTAGAGTGAGTGACGTGTCATGAGGACATGGTTTATACAGTACAACTGTGATATTTCGTTTCAGTGTCAAGAGTAGTTGACTCTATTGTGAATTTACTGAACTTATGTGATAAATGTCGCAGTCATATCTTTCTCTCAAAACTTGCGGAGTCTTGTTACTCCATTAATGATGATGACGTTCCATTTGTAGTGAGAAAGTTGTGGAGTCCTTTATTTGCATCATGACGCGCACTTATAGATAACATGTCAATAACTACACTGACAAGGCTTACCTAACCGTGTGTACCGAGAACATACTTCTTATGTGGATTGTTAGGTGCGAGAGATGTATTTAATCAGTAGGAGTTACCGTTTTCATATATGATAGACATGTTAAGGATTGCTATTTATTGTTGAATACATGCATATTGTGGATCACTCTTTGGCATTATGAGTGCACACTCGTTTGGTAATGATATAATGATGCGTGCCAATGGCTTAGTCTAGATATCATGTTTGAGTGGATCCATATTGGGAGTTATCGTCATGCTTTGTTAATCTCCAATGTCTCGTTATGTATCATATTTGTATCTTATCGATACGATATGATGCATAATTGGTTTTATAGACATTTGCGTTTCTTGAGATTCTTGTGTATAGATACTATTGCTCAATGAGTACTTGTTGGTGTAATTATGTAGTCCAAGTGGGAGAATGTTAGAATATTTTATATGGACTGACATAATTACACGTTGCTCAGGCAGTGTCATGATTATCATGTAAGGATAACTATATGATTGGTATTGCATGCTATTACCATCGGGCCATAATGTGATGGACATAACGTACTAACACGCTCAAGGCCTATGGACACGCTCTCAACGTCTTTAGGCCAGCCCATTGGGCCAAGGCAACTAATCCTCTCATTGGGTATCTAGGCCCAATAATCCCATTATAGTTTATAAAAGGGGTTACACCCTTAAGGGTGTGTGGACAATGGGTGTCTTAAGAGGAAAAAAATGAAACAGTAGTGTTCATCTACACCCCAAGCACCCATTTGATCTTTGATGTGTAAGTGGGTGAAATGTGATGAGCATAATTATGGAGAATGATGGTTCATAGACTTGATCACAAAGGTATGTAAAACTTCTTTTTCCTATTATGTTTGATGCCTTAAATAAGATGATTTTATTATGCAATATTAAACATGAATATGTTTGATCAATTCTTGATTATTGTTTATTGCTCAATTAATTTCAACAATTATTACTCTCTCAATATTGGTTTGGATATTGTTTTTCTGCATCTTTCTTTATAACAAGACAGATTAAGATGAGACTTTGGATCATTTAGGTTGCTTATAACAGCTAGCGAAATTCGTATATTCTGCTGATTAAGTAACACAAGAAGGGTAAATTCTTACCTCATTCAATTAAAATTCTCTACTTTTCCTCTTTCAAAGAAAAGTATTATTACTTCACAACTATTCTCATCATTATTCCCAATACCTCACAACTATTCTCATCATTATTCCCAACTTATAGTTAGGCATACTAATTAATTCTTTTGTAACATTCCATTTTTATTTTCTACTTTCCTTCTTTCAAAGAAAAGTAAATACTCTTCACAATTCTTCTCATCTTTATTCCCACCCAAGGCATATATATATATATATATATAACTATATATATAGCAATTAATATAATATATATATATTTATCAACTCACATATTTCTAATTCTTTTTTCTTTTTCATATTCTAAAAAATACATTTAAATAATATATATTTAAATGTATATGGATAAATCTTTAAAAGTACTTGACCAAAAAAATTGTATTATCGTTCATTGAAAAGAATGAAACTACATTCATCAATTATATATATGTTGGTATAAGAAAAAAAAAAAAAAAGAAAGAATGAAGAACTTTTTCCCAAGAAAATCCTCAACTACACTCAACCACCAATCATATATATATATATAGATATAACATGGTATTTGTATATATATAAATTAGATGAAGAAGAAAAAGAAGCAGTATAGCACTCGATCTATATATATATATAATAATATTACAAGGAAGCAGCACTTCCAAACCGGTTTTTACCATTGTTGTGCCTTGAAGTGGAACCCCATTCAATGGCTTCTTGTACGGCTCGTTGTCGTTCTTGTATTAATCTCTCTTCTTCTTTCTCCTGAGGTTTACTACTTTTACTTTTACTATTACAATGACTAATACTACTAATACTACTGCTGTTCGTATCATCGTGTTGAGCTGTGCCGTTTTGCTCGGCGGCGGTGGTCGGAGAAGTGGGAGCGGTGGCATCAGGAGTGGTCCCGAGAAAGCTGAGAGCTGTGACGACGTCGCTGATGAGGGGCCTCACCGAGGGTTCCTCGTTCAAACACATGGCAGCCACTGCAACCGCTTGGTGTAATCCTCTAACTGGATAATCTCCTGCTTCGAGCAATGGATCTGCTAGTTCTGGGAACTTTTGAGGGTTTTTGAATAAAGGTTGTGCCTGCTCACATACATAGATGTGTTTTAAGATTCTCAACAACTGGTATCAACAATTATTCTCTGTCAATAACGATATCTGCCCTAAAATTATATCAAAACCACTATTTTTTTTTTAAGAATGGTTGAGTCTGAAATAAATGTGATTGATTAAAATAAATTGTTTCGTCAGTTCGTTGGCATATCATTACTCGATGTCTATATATATGAACAAGAAGACCCTTTTTTGTTATTGTTTTTTTAGTAGTAATATTATACATTGACGAGCTAGGATTAAAACATAGAGGGACATATATTGTATAATTTTTTTCTTTAATTATAAAGGACTAATATGTATTTTGGACAATTTTTCTACAGATGTTTCACTTTAAGTTCTACCGGTGGGGCTCTCAGTGTTTTTTGACCCGTGAACAGTTTTTGGCGTGATTTTTTTTATGACCATGTATATTGTAGCAATTTAGAGCATTCTGCAAATTTTCAGAAAATTCTGAATAATTTATAGTCCAAAAAACTAGGTTCAAACATGTTGTTTTCCACATGCATAAAAAAAATTAGTCACGCGTGCAACAACATGTTTGAACTTAGTTTTCGGTACTGTAAACTATTTAGAATTTTCTGAAAATCATGCCAAAAACTGTCCACAGGTCGAGAACACTGAGAATCCCACGGGTAGGGCTTAAAGTGAAGTCCTTACAGGAGAATTCCCCTATATATTTTTACATATATTTATAATTTTTTTAAGAAAAGATGTTCATTGAAGATTGGGCCGGCCCTAGACATTAGGCGGGCCAGGCCTGTGCCTAGGACACCCACTTTAAAAAAGGCTCATATTTTGAAAAATATCATTTTCTATGCAAAAGGCCCAAAAAAAATTACAAAAATACAATTTTATATATAATTATTATAAAATTACTAAAAAATTTAGTGGGCCTCCAATACTCACGGGCCGACCCTAATTGAAGAAGGTAATATGCAGTGATGGGTCTAAGATTTTGTCTAGTGAGGCTTGAAATAAGAAGTATATACAATAACCAACATCAATAGTTATAAAAATTAGTTGCTTACTTCAAACAAAAATTACAATTATTTTTAAAAAAATTATATACAAAATGATATTTTTCAAATTTTTAAGGTCTTTATAGATGTAAAAAAATGGTATTTTTCAAAAACATTAGACATCATTATGTGAGAACCCTAAGCACAGGCCCGGTCCTGACCCGCCTATGCCTAGGGCCGGGCCCGAGCATACCAAGGACTTATAATAAGATGATGCATTGATGATGATGATGATGAATAGTGTTAAAAGTAAAGAAAATTACCCAAGAAACTAGATTTTGCTCAGTGTTTGGTTTTGTGGTATCAATGGCTCTTCTTCCAGTGATGAGCTCCAATAAAACGACACCAAAACTATAAACGTCTGACTTAACTGTGAGCTGCCCTGTTCTCTGATACTCAGGAGCACAATAGCCATAAGTCCCCATTACTCTTGATGAAACATGACTTTTGTCTCCCACAGGCCCAAGCTTGGCAAGCCCAAAATCAGAGAGTTTGGCATTGAAATTCTTGTCTAACAAAATGTTGGATGACTTCAAATCTCTGTAGATCACAGGTGGATTGGCCTTGTCATGCAAATACTCCAACCCTTTGGCTGCTCCTAATGCTATTTTCATTCTCTTGTACCAATCTAATGGCTTTTGCCCTGCTTGTAACTCTGATCATCATCACCACACAACACCACATTCAACCACATTTTTCATTTTGGCCCTTACTGTAATAATGGTAGGGTTTACATCTTTTTAGATTCTGTGTTTTGTCTCATTACCTGTTTGGACCCTGTGTTTTCTAACATAGTTTAAATAGATCCCTAAACTCGATTTTGATCAAAATTTTTTGAATTAAAATCACAAATAATTCATCAAACTAACAATTCAGAACAAAAATAGTCATTTTGCCTAAGAACTGTGTTGTTATATTCAATTTTTTGTTCATCAAAATAAGGTTTAGGGGCATATTTGAATTATTTTACAAAACACAGGGTCTAAAAAATAATGTCAAAATACAGGGTCTAAACAGGTAATGAGGCAAAACACAGAGTTTAAAAATATATAAACTCATAATAATATAACATCGAGAATTGCTAGGGCACTAATGGTGTCCAACACCACAAGGAGCTAGCATACTGTTATTAGTGCAATCTAATATTAGGCCCCACTTATTATGGGGTATCGCTAACCAATCACAAAGTACCACCTCATGTAGTGTTAGACACCTTAAGTTTAAAAAAAACAACATTCTATAACATTGTTTAGCGAATGAAATTGAAAAAAATGTACCTAATAAATGGTCTTCTAGAGACCCCAATGGCATGAATTCATAGACCAAAAGCCTCTGTTCTCCATCAGCACAATACCCAATAAGATTGACTAGATTTTGATGGTGTAAGAGGCTTAACATCAGAACCTCAACAAGAAACTCTCTGTTTCCTTGTAAACCATTCCTGTCAAGTTGTTTCACTGCTACAATCTGAACTAGTTTAACAAATAAAATTCCCATTAACAAGGGTTTTTGGTAAAATGACAAATTTTTAAAGTTATTTTGCATTGTAGCTACGTTTAATAATTCTTTATAAAATGACCTCTCATAATTTAGAAATCTAGTCGAAAATTTAATTAAGTAATCGAAAAATTCAAACAGTCAGTTAAAAATTTTAGACAGCTAATTGAAAAATTTAGACAACTGATCGGATTTTAGACAAAGATCATTTTGCAAAATATTATCAAAAGTAAGCCAAATTACAAAATCACTTAAAAAAATGGTCATTTTCACCAATTTCTCCATTAATTATAATAATAATTCAAAAAAAGTGTTTTGTAAATTAAAAATAGAAAAAGATGAAATGTTCACCTGGCCAGTTTTTTCAAGTCTGCCTTTGTAAACTCTTCCAAATCCACCTTCTCCAAGCAAACACTCTTGCCTGAAATTCTTTGTGGCTGTAGCCAATTCTCTGAATGTAAAAGTATGTGCAGCAATATTTTGGTTCCCATTAGATGCTGCTTCTTTATTGGTATCTTTATTATTATTATTGTTGTTGTTCTTTGTGGTCTCACCTTCTGGTGCAAATTTTGGTTTAGGGTTTTCTGCAAATTACATTATAAGCGTAATAATAAGAGAAATTAGTAAAAATAACATTTTTTTTAAGTAATTTTGCACTTTGGCCTACTTTTGATAGTTTTTTGCAAAATAGTCTTTGTCTAAAATTCGACTAATTGTCTAAATTTTTCGATCAGTTTTCTAAAATTTTTGACCGACTTTTTAAATTTTTTGACCACCTGTCTAAATTTTCAACTAGCTATCTAAATTATGAGAGACTATTTTGCAAAAAATTATTAAAAATAGGCTAGAGTGCAAAATGACTTTAAAAAATATGTCATTTTAACAAATGAGCTATATAGAAGAAAATAATTGCAAAAAAGGTCCTATATTTTGGTTTAATTACCTGAAGACCGAGGTTGTGGTGCAATGTTGGACTCTTTCCTGGGATTTGCTCCAGTGGTTTGGCCAGACCTTCTTATATCAATTGATCTCTTTGTTGTTTTGTTTTTACTTGGTTGAAAACACGAAAAGCAGCTCATTTCTTTTATTGTAAATTTTCTTATATATATTATATATATATATATTATAAACCTGGATTATTTCTCTATCTATTTTCCAGGCTTGAAACGAATAATAATAATAAGAAGAAGAAGAAGATGATGATGAGAATGAAGAAAACAAAACCAGTATAACACCTACCTGAGATGAGAAGAAAATTGATTCAAAAAATGAAGCAGTTTTTTGAGCATGGAAACGAAAATGGGTTAATTTTTTTTAGGTGATTCCGAAGAAGATGGTGATGTTGAAGAAATGGGAGGAAATAACGATAAGAATAATAAGGTTAAAAATGATTTTTGTGGGAGAAAAACATGGGAAGCCAAAACTCAAGTTTAGTTTGTTTTTTTGGGTCCTAATTATGCATGCCGTACGTTTCAATAACATATATTTTTACAGCCCAAAATAAAAATAAAATAAAAAATTATGAAGATATAAATATTGATGCAAAAATAGTTAAGAAATATGATGATTTTGAGAAGTTGATTTGATCATGCTCATCACTAAGGTTGTAATATGTAAGAGCAACGTGTCACTAACTTTGCCCTATTTTTTATTATTGAAGCACGTATGGTCTGCCAATATGGCAATAATGTCAATTTCATGGATTATATCATTTAAGTAACGATATGTGTACCAAAATATGCACTAAAACATTAAATATAGTGACTTCAAAATAGTGGGTCTCAGTTTTAATAAATGTGATTGGCTATGTTAAATTGTCACATCACTGTGTGTAATGTTTGAGTGTATATTTTGGGTGCACGTATCATTACTCTATTTTTTTAGATGAGTGGTGTTTGGTGTTTGGTTAGAGATAATAGATTAGAATGGAATGGAAAAGAATCGATTTTCATTTCATTCCCTTGTTTGGTTGCATTTTAGAGTATTTGAATGGTTTTTCCACATTTTTTGTAGAATGGCTATTACATTTGAAAATTGAAGAAAATATCATTTTTCAATACAAGATTGAAAAAAATTTAATAATTTTTTTATTTATATTAATTTTTATTTCATTACACTACTATTTATTTTCTCATTCTCATTCATATTCCTCAATTTTCATTCCATTCAACGAAACGGCACCTAAAATCTCTAAAATGTAACCAAACAAATAAATTAAATGAAAATTGATTCATTTCCATTCCATTACTCCTTAACCAAACATAACCTAATAGTTTAAGATGAAGTTCTAGAGTTTTTATCAAAATTTTAAACTTGTTGGTACGTACATAATAATTCGCTAAATAAAGACTTTTTGGCTGGAGTAAAAAATATTTATAGCTACATCTCTAATAAATTATAAACTTTTTATAATAAAATTAGTTTGTACTATGACTCTATATAGAAGTATTAATATATATATTTTGTATTGATGACTTGTAAATTATTATTGCAACTATATAACACCATTAACCACATGTTGTTTGGTGTAGTGGTAGGGATGTCTTTGCTGGCATAATTCATTGTTTGGGTCAAGGGTTTGAATACCACCACAGCCCCTTTTGAGAGAGGGATATGTATATCTTGGTCTTTGTGGTCAGATTATGCTGAGGCAGGGCTAGCCTTGGGCTATATCGGACTAGACCCACGCCTAGAGCACCCTAGTCCAACGACCCATTTTCTTTTATAAAGTTTTACAAAAAGGGTCTCTAATCCCTAATTTTTCTTAGGGCCCAAAACTCTTCAGGGTCGGCCCTGTGCTGAGGTGTTTTGGGCTATATCGGACTAGACCCACGCCTAGAGCACCCTAGTCCAACGACCCATTTTCTTTTATAAAGTTTTACAAAAAGGGTCTCTAATCCCTAATTTTTCCTAGGGCCCAAAACTCTTCAGGGTCGGCCCTGTGCTGAGGTGTTTTGGGCTATATCGGACTAGACCCACGCCTAGAGCACCCTAGTCCAACGACCCATTTTCTTTTATAAAGTTTTACAAAAAGGGTCTCTAATCCCTAATTTTTCCTAGGGCCCAAAAATCTTCAGGGTCGGCCCTGTGCTGAGGTGGTTTGTCCTCAATGAGATGAGAATCCTAGAGGCACAACTGTCGATGATCCAATTAAGAGAGGATGAAGTATCAGTCCCCTATAACTGGCATGTGGTCCCCAAATTTACTAATATAGCCAAGGGGGTAGAGAAATAATTTGCACCATAAGATTCCCATATTTTCCTTAGCAAAAAAAACTAAATAACACCATTACATTTTATTTTATTTTATTGTGATAAAATCACAGTTGGACACAAACATGAGATAAGATTATTAGTTACACATACCAATTATACCATACTCTCTTACACAAATATATATATGTATATATGTTACAATCCAAGTCCAACCATATATGTATAATTTATATATATATTAGAAAGACAAGTAGAATATGATGAGTTAATTAGGAAGCATTGATTGAAAGCTTGAGTCCACCATCGCAGTGGCCAGGGATGCTGCAGATGAAGTAGTTTGGTCCCTTAGACAATTTCAACTGATCTTTTCCAGTGGCATATGCCTGAGAATTCGAAGTCGATGATGAGCAACCTTTGTACCCATTCGAGTCCACTACTTCCACGTTGTGCAGGCTTGGGTCGTACTTGAAAACTAATCATTCACACCCCAAACACAAACTCATCAAAACTAATTTCATATTTTCCATCTTAAATTTAACTGAGACTCACATAATTTATTAATTTATGTTATTAAGTATAGTTTAGGGGATGACTACGGTGGTACACGCTTTTTATGCACTATCACGGTGAATTGTAAATTTTTACACATGTATGAGTTATGATCCACGTTTTTTTTTTACATGACAGTGTTCATTATAGTCACGGTGAACTTCCTGCAAAATTTAAAAAAAATCTGAATTGTTTAGGTTGCCGAAACAGGTTCCAAATTTTCAGTATCGTCACACGTGTAAATATTATTTTAGACCTTATTTTCAGCTTCTTAAATTATTTAAATTTTTGGAAAATTTATAAAAGGATGAGTCATGTTAAAAAAAAAAAAAAATATGGCTCTATGTGTAGAAATGTAGTGAAAATTACACTTTACGTGAGTTTTTCAATAAAGTTTTAAAAAATATGGCTTTTTTTTTACAAGTATTATTTTATGGCTCTTTAAAATTTGTATTTTTTTTTGTATGAGATTTTTTCCCCATATTTTTGTAAAAAAAACATTATTATGCCATATTTTTGTAAAAAATCATTATTATGCCATATATTTTTTTCCCATCATCTGATTTTTTTTAATTAAATTTGTCCATACAAACCAATAAAAGTTTAATTATCATATTTTTGCATATTAATAGCTAAAAAGTCATATATTTATGAAAAAACCCTAAAAATGTATCATGATAGTGACAAAAACATACACCATTATAGTCCAGCCCATAGTTATATATAAGGCCTTAAATTTTTTAACTCAAATAATATATATTATTAAATGCCAAAATATAAGTGTACAAATAACATGGATACTTTCATTAAAAAAAATACCTCATTTGACTAATTTTGACATAAAACTTTGTAGATCCATAATACATAAAATAAAAAATAATTTTCCCCATAAAACTACAATTAATTATTATATAAATATACATATCAATTTAGCCATAGGCTTCTCTAAATTTTAGGATGAAAAAAAGAAAGAAAAGATAAAAGCAGTACTATACTAGCATATTATTTAACAATAACAACTAACCCTTTACATAATTCTAGCAAAAAAAAAAAAAAACTAACCCTTTATATAAGTAATTTTTGAGAAATATACTTCATATTCTTGTCTTCAAACGCCATTAACTTATAGTTATTGTCTTTCTTTATATCAACATAGTAGTAACTAAACATAAAACTACAGAACTAAAAGTCCAGATTATTTCTTTAGGAATTATTTCAATTAAACTAAAAGAAAAAAACAACAAGATATGCACACTTTTCTTGTTAAAACAAAGGTTATACAACTATTTATATATGTTTTTAATCATTACCTACCAATACTTTTAATATTTTTTGTACACGAATAAATTGTAATTCTATTTTTCTTTTATATAATGGGGTATAATATAATTTTCTCACAATTTTTCACAAAATTTCGAATAACTTAAGATGTTGAAATCAGTTTTCAAAAAATTTTGTTATGCAACAAGCTATTTGAATACTTATTTCAGTATTAGAATATGTATTACCGTTATCTTTTCGTTTGGTTATAGATGTCTTGTGTACTCTTTTCATTAATACAATATACAATAATATTTCTCTTCTATTTCCTAATAGTATGCAAAATATTTGGAATTTTCTTAAACCATCGTATAAAAAAATACTAAAAATAATCACTACCCAAATTTTTTCCAAAAAAAAGATGATAAGATGTGATATAGTTTGATTACCAAGTACATCGCCGGCTTTGAACTTCTTGCCTTTGGTCCAGCTCTGGACGTTGTAAGTCCAGCCAGAGGTGCCACCAACGACATAGGTAGCAGCTTCAGTAGTCACACTCACACATGAAAAAAAGAGACTCAAAACTACAACAATGGTGCCTACTCCCACTCCCACTACCACTGCACTGCTTCTTCTTCCCTGTTTTCCTCTCATTCTTTCTTCCTCTCTCTCACACACTCACCACACAATAAAAGCTATGTTTGGTTGCTTGGGATGTGTAGACACTTAACTCCTTGTTTATATACAAGTTTTTTTCTTATTCTTTTTATAAAAAAATATTTTGAAATTTGGTTTTGGGTATTAACTTCTTGTCAAGTAGTGTCCATCACCCTTAGGTGGGGTGGTGGGTCATAAGAGCTTTAACCTAAGGTTGGTAGTTCAAAACTCTTAGTGTACTTTTTATGTATACATTTTGTTTTCCATGTTATGAGATGTTCGACAATTTTTTATCTCAATAAGAGGTTTTACAGTCGTTTTAAGTAACTCAATTGGTGGGTTACGTTCGATTTAGGAATTGTTATTGAGATTTTGAGTTTTATCATAACATGTTATATACTGCATCTTAGTATATTTGATTGTAGTGTACATTGCGTACCCTATGTTGAGTTGTTTGATGTCTTGTTTGTAGTGATGTTTCTGGTTTCTCTCATTATAAGATTCAACTCTTCCCCACTGTCGTTGTTCTCCATGTTATGAGATGTTCGACAATTTTTTTACTTCGTTAAGAGGTTTTACAGTCGTTTGAAGTATCTCCATTGGTGGGTTACGTTCGATTTAGGAATTGTTATTGAGATTTTGAGTTTTATCATAACATGTTATATACTGCATCTTAGTATATTTGATTGTAGTGTACATTGCGTACCCTATGTTGAGTTGTTTGATGTCTTGTTTGTAGTGATGTTTCTGGTTTCTCTCATTATAAGATTCAACTCTTCCCCACTGTCGTTGTTCTCCATGTTATGAGATGTTCGACAATTTTTTTACTTCGTTAAGAGGTTTTACAGTCGTTTGAAGTATCTCCATTGGTGGGTTACGTTCGATTTAGGAATTTCTATTGAGATTTCGAGTTTTATCATAACATGTCATATACTGCATCCTAGTATATTTGATTGTAGTGTACATTGCGTACCCTATGTTGAGTTGTTTGATGTCTTGTTTGTAGTGATGTTTCTGGTTTCTCTCGTTATAAGATTCGACTCTTCCCCACTGTCGTTGTTCTCCATGTTATGAGATGTTCGACATTTTTTTTACCTCATTAAGAGGTTTTATAGTCGTTTGAAGTATCTCCATTGGTGGGTTACGCTCGATTTAGAAATTGCTATTGAGATTTCGAGTTTTATCATAACATATCATATTCTGCATCCTAGTATATTTGATTGTAGTATACATTGCGTACCCTATGTTGAATTATTTTTTGTCTTGTTTTGTAGTGATGATTTTGGTTTCTCTCGTTACAAGATTCAACTCCTCCCTACTGTTGTTGTAAGATTCGACTCCTTCCCTCATAGTTGTGCTAATGATATTGAAGAGCACGATCGAACCATATGGAGCATTGAAGTGGCCTAAAGTATTTTCGATCGCGGATTTACTATTGAAAATTTGAGTCATATAATAACATGTATTAATGTAGTTATTGTAAGATGTGATCTAACAAAAAAAAAAAAAATTCTTCTCCATTAGTTCTTTTTTCTCTTTTTGGTAGCTGAAGGTAGGGTTTCGTACAACGGCCAAAAGGAGCAGTTGTTGGAGTTCATTATTGTGCCTGAGTGTCAGTAAAATTGTCATGGTGGGGTGAGGTTAAATTGCATTGAAATTAAAGGTAAAAAAAAATAAAGGCAAGAAAAGTAACAGAGACAATGACTGGATTGTCTAATAATTTGACTCCATCCGTAAATAATATCAGTCCCGTGACTCAAGCACTTGATATCATCCTATTTCATGATGCAATCCCACTAATAAAACTTTCACTTTCAATGGAAAAGCTAATTTATTAGGTAACAAATACCCTTTCAGGAGTACAAAATGTATAATTATAAATAATATCATAAACAATCTGAGAATATTTTATTTTGTTTTGTTTTACTGTATTTAGATGCCAACAAAATACAGACCCAGAAAAGAAATTCAATACAGAATAGAATAAGATATTAAGAAAGGAAAAGATAACCAAAAGCCATCATTTTGGTATTTTTGTAAATTTTTATTTCAAGGGTCATCTTCACAAATAAATATGTTTTTCTGCCTCAATTTATGGACTAAAATTGCCCTCTTTGCAATTTTTAGTCATGTATAGTATTTGAATTGGAATTGGAAAAGATATTTAAAAAAAAAAAACTAATCTAGTGACTCACCACCACCACCAATGAAATATCACAAAAATAAGCAGTTTTGCACAACTGCAACTATCATGAATTAAGAGATACATTGACCTCAATGGATGATTCTGTTAAGATGATATCTCTGGAATTATCAGCTTTTGGGTGATCAAAGCTGTCAAATTTTACTCTCACGTGTAGAGGTTTCATGAAAATGACATCTCTCAAGTCCCTCTGTGATTTTAACAAGAACTGTATGCATCCATCTCTTTCCATCTTTCCATTTCTCCTTGAGTTCGATAAATCCACTATCCTCGCTGCGTATTTCTCTTGATTATCATCCGGTTGGTCGGGGTTTCTTCGTAGTCTCAAGTATAAAACTGCGGTTATAATAACCTGCATCATAACGGCGAATATTAGTAAAAAGAACACTAAGAAAATGTTAGAAACAATAAGCAAGATAAACGCCCCTAGGGGAGGTAAAGTAAAACTGCATACCTCACTTGTTCCAGGACTTGTATTGACAGCAGTAATAATGTGAACTTTGTCATCTTGAAACTTTATGACCGAAGTTGTATCCTCATCATCAACCGATTCTGACTCGGGACTAGTAAAGACAAGAGTGTCCAGCTCATCATACCATTTTTGGGCAGAGCCAACCTGCATGAATCAAAGGCTGCTTAAGCTATCAAAAGAAAAATAGCAGAAAAACTTGAGTGGACAACTACCCCAAATCCAAATGCAGTCACAGTTATAATCCCTCTGTAAGGTAAGAACCTTTTCTGAGGATCCCGCCACATCTTCTACTTCTGATACTATAGTAGCAACTCCTCTTGCCTGACGCCATATACAACCTTCTTGTAAAGGTTCTACAAGTTCGGTATCCGCAGGGATGTTTACGTTTAGCTGTATCTCAACTTTACCTGCCACAGACAAATGTGTTGGTATAGCTTTAGAAAATGTACTATCAATAGAAGTAAAGGGAGAATCAGCTCGTACGGCACAGAAAAGTGAGATCTTTTTTTGAAACTAGAATCCCCTGCTTAACCCTACAATATTTAGGGAGTGGAAAAATATGGCAATTGCTATGTAGGTGCCCAACAGGGACTTAAACCTCAGACTTTGTGGGAGCAAACCTCACCATTTGAGCTACCTCTTGGGTAAAAGTGTGAGATCTGATCTATTGACAACAAAGGAATGCAAAAATCAAATTCATCCAACTTTAATAGGCAAATACCTGGCAGCAAATTGAAACACTGGACATGGTCGATCTCTGTTCCCTGAAATCCACCAGAACTGAAAAAGCATTAAAGTTTTTGGGATAATCAGTTATACAGAGAGGGAAACAAATTCAAGACCAAACTTTAGCCATGGAAAAAAAATTAACATTATATCTATGATTCTTAGAAGCAGTTTACATCTACACAAGATATAGAAATAATGCTATAAATGAAATTTCAATCGAGAGTCTAGAATGGAATGGAAGACCAGCTAACATACTTACATAGCATTTGCTCTCTCTACATGGGGTGACAACCAATATGGCAATCCAAGAATCCCGAAATTTGAAAATTGAAAGTTTGAAACAACTTTAGAATCTTCACTTAGTTTCACAACTCTCTGCCCAACTTCAAAAACACATTTAAATGAGAAAAAATATGATATAAACATGAAATATCCAAATTTATATGATTATACGAATTTGAAAGAAATAAAGGGGCAGAAAGAAATTAATCCACTAAAATTTAGTACCTGTGTCAGATATGATTATCTGATCTTGAAAGGTTGTTAATGAAGATACGAGACCAATATGTGGATGCTCATCTGATGCACAGGGAGCATAAGCTAGCTGTTGCAACCAGCTAGGTGGAATTTGTTTCAAGAGGGATACTTTCTCCAAGATTTGCTCTCTACATATCTCCAAAATATTTGAAAATCCTTTATATGATAATAGTCTAGCATTAGTATCCTTACGCATAATGTAAGGAAAAGAAAGTAGCAAACCATTTTCAAACCTTTGATAACTTCCTCTGTCTCGCCCGTGGCCGAATTTATCATCCATAAAGTTTCAAAGCTGAAAAAGTTACCAAATAAATCAAATTAGCAGTTACATGGAAAACTCATACGGCAATAACTATTTAGGTCGTCCATGTCACTTCACAAGAAACTAAAACATTTGCATAAGGAATTTTTTCAACCAGCTTTGTCACCAGGAAATTGCGTACAAAAGCAATATATTTCAATTTTTTGTTGAGATTTCTAAAACTAACACAGTGCTTCATTTTCTTTTCTAAGAACTTTGAAATAAGTAATCTGTATTTGTTTTCTTTGAAATTGTAAAAGGACTTTACTGGTTTAATAAAAATACTTTTTTTCCTTTCGTAGTTTTAGTGAGATGAAGTTTTCAGTGCTCTTTTTTTTTTTTGAAATGATTTTGTTTTTTTTTTTACCTTCGGTTTATAACTAACAAATTATCGTCATCTGAATACAGCATATGCCAAGGGAACAAAAGTGATTCGGTAGCATGTGCTTCGGGCTCTGGATTAGCAACACTTCCCAAACCCAACTCTTCCCTGATCCAGTTCCAAAATTGATAACTCTTATTAACGTTGCTTGCCGGAGAAAATGTCTCTAGAATCCGCCTGCTCAAATCTGCTCTCCTGATGGCATGATTCTTAGTTGATAGAGATCCCACAAATAAAATTGTAAGTGAGAGAAATGTGTATAGTATGATACTCGGAAATATTCATTGCAAGCTAGAACAGTGATACAAATTAGCAAAATACCTCTGAATCAACAATATACAAGCAATCCTCATCATCATGATAAAATGAAGCTGCTGGGCGCATCAATTTGGCAGATTCAAATTCACCATCCTCAAAGCCTGGAGAAGAACCAATCTGACAAATAAACAATGTAAGTGCACATCTAAGACTAAGACTCCAACGATTTTATAGTAATTAAACAGCAAGAAAAACACAGAAACACTAGGTAACGCCACTTGTTTTTAACCAATCACAAATTCACAAGACAAACAAAGATCCTGTAGATTATTATACATAACTAATCTAGAAAAGTCTAAATTTGAACTGGTTTGGCTGTTTTAGGCAAATGGGAGAACTCTATGGGGAGTTGTAAAGTAACTGTATTTGCCTTTTCTCCACATTAAACATTATTTTTAACTGTCCACATTAAACATTATTAAAAACCAAAACAAGCAGGCAAACCACATTGCACTTTAGCTTGAATGCATAAGCTTTCTATACATACACAGTCCAGAATCTTTCCATTGCCATTAAATATGATAATCCGATGATGATTGCTGTCAGAAATGAACAAACGATTCCCACTTTCATCTGCAGATATGCATCCTGAAACATAATACTGTAAAATTGTTACACAAGTTAATTCTAAATTCAATCATATAGGGAATTCACATAAAAAAGAAAAAGGGAAAAAATCCTATCCAAGTACACAACAACACATTAAAAAACGTAACCAGTATTTAATGGCTTTCTTTTTTAAGGGGAGGGAGGGAGGGAGCATTGTATTTAACTGATGGAATGTAGTCATATTTTTCTCAGTTTTGTTTAATAAAATAAAGTTGAACCACAACCAATGTTTCACATGAGCCTACTATACTTTGGCTGCCTTTGATTTGGAATTTTTACATTTTCAGACCGTCTCAATTCATTGTCAAAGGTCATATTAATTCAGCATTTCATTAGAAATTGTATTTCCAATAGCAGCATGTACAATGCTTGGTGCCATATGACCTTGTTCTTTTTTTTATTGGCATTTAAAGGAAATTACGTAACTGTAAAGTCTATCATCTTTACCACGAGGGAAAAGAAGAAGATAAAGGAAACATACAACAATAGGTTTTAAAATTTTTGCCAAAGCCTCGAAACAAACCAGAATATATCATAAGCTGAGGTAAATCATGCCTAAACCATACAAGTAGTTTGCTTGAAAATTTTGGAATTTTGCACAGCACATTACCTGGGAAGTGAAAAAGTAAGTTTTGCATGGAACGTAAATTTGGTTCCTTGATGACCTCATCTTGCTTTGAACTAAAGTCTCTGAATAGTTTAGGTCCCTCAGATTTTCCATTGTGCTGCTCAAGTAACTCTTCAACAGCTGCATAAGAGCGATGAAGAGAAAAACACCAGATGATCAGACATGTAGTATGTTTGTCGTACTTGTGCAATAGGCAGTATGCCAAATTCAAAATATATTCAGGCCCAAGCCCAACAGTAAGTTATCGACACAAATCAATATAGCTAAGCAGTTGAACAAAGCTAAAACTAACATTGCCACACATGCAAAGTATGTTTACCTTTACTAAGAACTTCAAGGTTAAGGTCCTTCTCATGATAAAAAACTGGATTCCTAAAATGTTTAAATAAAATGCAGCATGCCCCATTTCCCACCTGCAGATATAAGCAGAAATTAAAAAGCAACCAACGGATGGTACCAGCTAGTAAGAGCGTCTGTCAACATTTTCCAAATACAAAATAAGGCCCTCCCTCCCTCCCTATCAAAGATATTTAGTAGTAAACTTTTGAGGTTTGAAGATTGCACTCACCTCAGAAAAGTTCTTATTAGATAATAAAATGGGAAAGGAAATGTTTTCTTTCACTATTAGTTGGACTAAATTACTTCTGCCAGCCGCAGAACAATTTAAACCGCCAGACTGAAAACCAATAATGTGGAGCTGAGGAAATCTGCAACAATATGACCACACTACAAAGGATCAGAGAGAGAGAAGAGAAAGATGGAGATATTAATAGATAAAGAAAAAGATTGAGAGAGAAAGAGAAGGCAATGGATTGACTATTTTAACCATAGGCTCTTTAGGGGAATTTTAAAAATTTCAAATATCATTTCTTTACCTATGCTGAAGTAACTTTACTTTTTCAAAAAACGTAAAAGCTTCAAAGTCATTTGTGAAATAACTTTCAGAAAATTGTCCAGTGAGTACCAAGAAGGCTCCATTTCTTTTAGAGACATTGTTGATCCCTTCCAATTTGTTCAACCAACAATGATTTGGGCCTGCATGTAATATAAACAGAAATGGATTTAAAACAGGGGATAGAATTTGGAGTAACATCCATGGAATTCCCATTCTTTATAATACTTGCTCAAATTATTACATCCAAAAATATACGAGTGATATGTATAAAAATGAGATCATTCTCCTAATTTGATGTACAGTTTAATCATAACTATTGAAAATGTAATAAAAAATAAAGTAAAATGAGATCACTAGCACAAAATGAACTTGATCTCTGACGATGCTAAGTAGTAACCATAAAATATTATAGCAAAATGAAAGTATGAAATTACTTTATACCTTCTAGTTGATCCAAAGAGGATTTAATGAATGACACAATACTAGATTCTGAGGAAAACTTATTAGGCAATTTCGAAGCAGATGAGAACCTGAAAAAGACTGTCTTTTAGAAGTTAGGAAAGATACCAAAGATTTTGACGAACAAGGCCCAACCATCCCACAAATATTAAACTCCTTTAAGCTAAAATTCTACATTAATCCATTTCATTTAGAATCAAATGGAAGAAGCTCAGAAAAATATACCACAAAATTGGATTATAATTACCGTTGAAATTGAAATTGGCTTGGTAAAAAGCTTCTGCTTACTCTGTCCGAAACATGCAATTGAGGAACTCTAGACAAAGCCCGCAGATTTTTAGCTGTTCTACATTTTATGTAATTTTCACCTGACCAAATCCACAAATCATTTCAATATAACAGTAAGTTTCATACTGACGAAACAATTCTTAAGCTAATACATACACAAAGATTAACGGTGAAGTGTGAAGAAAGGAACCTGAGAAACTTCGGGTAAAAAACCTTGAGGTTTCTCTCAAGCGCCGAAATCTTAAGGCCATTCTCGTTAGAAATGATCTTCGAAAATTGAAAGATTTCTTGGAGCGGCGGAGCCTGGCGCCTGAGATTTTCCTCCCCCGGCGTTGAGTCGGACGTCGGGGGTTTAATTGTTGGACTGGGTAAGAAGAATCTTCTTATTTCACGTTAGGGTTTAAGGGTTTAATGATGGTTGGTAGGCTAACCGGCCGAGACCAAGTACGGTAACGATTTTAGCCGCATTTGGGCCTTTCCTTAGATTTGGGCCGAGTTAGTATTTTGAAAATGGGCTTTGTTACTTTGTAAAAAAAAAAAAAATTGTGTCAAAAATACATAATTTGATGATTGTGTTGCACTTATAATATGGGATTTGTTGAAAATTAGTCAGTTATATGATTAGTTGACTAAAATTATCCTCTAATTATATTTTGTTTAATTCTACCCATTTTTTCCCCACACTTCCAAAAATGCCCTTGACCATTACCATTTTCTCTAACCTTGTACCCCACGACAATAACTATTATCTCAACCTTGCCAATCAATCCCAGCCTCCACGACCAGCACTCTGCCACCACAACTCCACCACGAAACCACCACAACTCCACCACAATGCCACCACACGTCCACCGCAGCTTTGGCATTGTCATCAATAGAGTAATTGACACCATAACCTTCTATGACGTTCTACAACCACGGTTCCGCCACCACAGCTCCACCACGCCTCCACCGCACCTCCACTACTAGTATAGTTATAGGTATATGATTTTTTTTCTACTGAGACATTGACATAAGAGCTGTTTGAAGTTTGGTTCATTAATGTCTTGTGTATCTTTGTGTAGAATGTTATAAATATTTCATTAGTTTGTTTTTTCACATGAACTATGCTTAATATATGTTTAGATTTCAATAATATATAAATGATTATTGTAGATTCATAGCCTTTGTTAATGTATGTTTGGTTGCATCTTGATTTAAAATAAATTATTACCGTATATACTGTGATGTATGCCATGTTTTTGTGAAAATGTCTCTGATATATATCTCTCTTGTACATAATGAATACAGTTGTCATCATACCATCATCACCATATATTTATAAAATTCAATACAAATGCAACTCAATTATTTGTCTTTGGCCTTGAGCAAGTTCTTCATGTTAGATAGCTACTCCTTCACAATCTATCATCGTCAGATTAGTTGGTGGCAGGTATCTAGTTGGCTTTTACATTCACAGGAGGAGATACTCTTATGGTAACAGCCTCTACCATTTACTTCATTCTTTCCATTTTTTTATGCATAAGACACTCAATATAAATCAACATGTTTTTATTACTAACAAATGTCCTCTTGGTATAAAATTTAAATGCATAAGAAACTGAATAGAACTTGAAGAAAATACTGACTTGGAACACAAATACAGAGTAGATCACTTTATACAGAACAAAAGCATTGTTCTTGCGATTAACAAATATATAAAATATGTGAGTTAATAGGACTACAGCTCAATGGCTTTGCCTATAACTGTTTCTTAAATGTTTTATGTTGGTTGTTATATTCAACTTTTGAACATTGTAACATTAGTTTTAATTTGTAAGAATTTATTTTAAGTTTTAAAGAGACATGATTCAAATTTGAAGCCTAATAGTTTAAGAGTCATAGACTCAAATTTTAAACATAGAATTTTAAAAATAAAGGGCAGTGGATTAACTTTTTAACTTAAAGGTTTAAATTTTAAGACATTAAATATTTGTGGTTTAAAATTTAAGTCTAGAAGTTTAAATTTTAAGTCCAATGGTTTAAATTATAAAACTAATTGTTTAAATTTTTAGCCATTGAATGTTTGTGGTTTAAATTATGTTGTAAAATAACATTAATATCTTCATGCTAAACATATTTTGCATTACTTTGATTCTACTTATTGGGTCACAAATATTATTGAGACCTAGTTTTGCAAAAATGCTAAACATCTAAGTTCAAGGAATAAGCTCGCTTGGGTGTGTTATTTTTTATTGCAGGAAATGGACAAAATAATATTTTTTTGTAGTTTTTAACGGAAGATGGAATGCAAACAACAAATATGTTGATCATGAAGTCAAAATTTTGATGGCGGAAAAGGATATTAAGTACTTGAAATTGGTAGAAAAGATATACAAAGAGCTCAGTTTGAATGAAAATTTGATTTCAACAAATATGTTTTTTGATGCAAAAATGGATACAAGCAAAGGAATGAAGATAGAAAGTGATGACAATTTACAAGTCTATCTAAACTTGAACAAGACTATGGAAGAGTTGAAAAAATGTCCTCTCATTGCTGAAGTAGAACAGAGAAACCAAACCATTTCTTTGCCAAAAGAAGCTAGCATTCCAATTGCTTTAGCAAGCAATGCAACAAATCACACTTTGACTATCACAGACCCCAATACAATTACTGCAAGCACTAGTAAGATAAAGAGCGCCTCAACACAAGAATCCCACAAAATTACAGAACACGGGCAAGAAGCTCAATCACCTCTGCATGTGTTGCCAAATATGGAGATTGAAGACATAAGAGTCAATTATGTTTTCAAGAATAAGACTGATTTAAAATATAGACTTGCGAAAATCTCCATCAAGAAATACTTTCATTATAAGATTGAAAAATCATGTTCAGAGGCATTTTGGGCAAAATGCATAGATGACAATTGTGGCTGGTATATATGTAAGCACAAAACTACTTTCGAGTTATCAAGTACCATAAACAGCACACATGCTCCTTAAATCACTTAAAATTCGAGAATAGACAAGCAAGTGCAAAAGTCATTAGTAATTACTTCAAAGAGAAGTTTCGTGACCTGAGTTCAACCTACCGACCAAGGAAAATAACACGAGACATGAGAGATAAATATGGGGTAGGTGTAACGTACAATAAATCATGGAGAGCAAAAGAACTTGTAGTTGATGATGTTAGAGGGTCAAATGAGGAAAGTTATGCATTGTTACATTTATACTTGCATATGCTAAAATTGGCCAATCGAGAAATTATCACAAGAGTAGATAAAGATGAAGAAAACATGTATGAATAATATTTATGCTTTGCATTCCTATATTTAGGGCTTTACTGTTCACAATCCATACCTTACATTTCTAGAAATTGTTTGTTTTTTAAAAAATTTATAGGTTTAAATATATGTTTCTTGCTTTTGGTGCTTCATTGGATGACTGAAAACACTGCATAAAAAAATGTTGATTTCCACTCGCATAAAAAAATTTAGTCACGCGTGGAACAACATGTTTGAATTTAGTTTTCAGTACTGTAAACTATTCGGAATTTTTTGAAAATTTACAGGATGTTCTAAATAGCTACAATATACACGGTTATAAAAAAAAATTACGCCGAAAACTGTTTACGGGTCGAGAATACTGAGAACCCTACCGGTAAAGCTTAAAGTGAAACCCTTATAGGAGAATTCCCCGATATATTTATATCTTATGCTAATATACCTATTATCCTTCATCATATCCAATTTTTAGCTACTCCACACACCCCTCATCTCTATGCAACCAACAATTTACTTAGATACTTGAAAAAGTAACTTGGCCCATATCTATTTTTCTCAACCAAAACCTACTTGCCATCTGAACCTTCTCATACTCGAATTGGACATCTTGCCCAAATATAGGTGCTTAGCATAGGCGGACCCAATTATGACTAGGGTGGGTAGAGTAGGCAATTGCCCACCCCAATTTTTTTTTTAATTTAATATATTATTTGCAATTTAGTCCTTTTATATATATCTTAACATTTATGTTCTTTAAATTTTGTAATTTAATCATTTTTCTATATTTTTTTGACATTTACACATTTCTAAATTTTGCAATAATTTAATTTTTTTTTTTGTGTATTTTTATATTTACGCCTCTTTTATTTTTTATTATTAAATTTTCGCCTCTAATGAACAAAATTTCCGAGTTCGTCACAAGTGGTGCTTAGTACTTAGCATCATATTATTGCTTTTTCATCATTGTTGACTCCATATTCTTTTGGTGTTCCAAGAAAACAACACAATCTCATATGGTCAAGGACAAATCTAGATTGACCCAAAGGGTGATTAGAGAACATTATTGTTATACGAAGCTTGGTTTTGAAACACTATTTTTGAGTTATGAAAAGTTATATTAAATATTCGTTTCATCTTTTATAACTATAATTATTATGATTGTATAGATGTTGTTCAAAGTGAAGTTTAATAAACAAATGCTTTTAGTGCAATAATTACCAAGTCCATATGAAACAACCATCATTGCTCTTACATAATTTTACATGTCATATTTGGTACGATTCCTACTTTATTGATTTCTCTTATCTTTTTCGTTAATACTAATTAATATAAAATTTATAAATGGATTTGCTTTATTGATTGGACATGTAGAGATATCATATTATCTGATTGAACGTAAAAGAATGTATTGTCCAACTAGTCCTATACCTATACTACTTACAGAGAAAAACAAACCATTCTTTCTTATCACCCATTTTTAGCCTCCTCTTCCTCTATTTAATTAGCTTTTAAAATATAGAAAAAGAAAGCATTGACGTCTCAAAATGTTATCTTTTTTAAGTATATATAATATAATGGCTCTTACAATTTTTTATTTATTTTATTTCATTTCTAAATTAGGTGACATCATGCTTGTATAAATTTGATCACTTTTTGGCTAATTTTTTCTCATTATAAAAGTATATATATATAAACGTATTTTATGTAAATCATGAGGGTATAATTGTAATGAATTAGTAGAACATATCTTAATGAAGATGAGGTTAGATCTTCTAATATATATCTCACTCTTTCTCACCTGCCTTTATTAATTTTTTTTTTTATTGAGCATAATATGTTACAGCTACATATACATTTTTTTTAACGATTAAAGGAATTATATGGTGCAAAATACTACTAAAGTTGTCATATTATAATTAGTTGGATTTGAAATGGAGTCCTGTTTACAATAATTTAAAATATTAAATAAATAGATATTTACGGCAAAAATACTTAAATTATTGTGTTTGTAGCACTTAAGTATCCAAGTTATTTTTTCGGCGGTAAAGGTACTTTCCATCTATGTTTTGGTGTAATTTAGTACAACTGTTTATTTCGTCGTTAAGTCCGCCTACATGACCTAAAATTTACATATCCATTTAATTTGGTACTTTCGCTTATGTGTCATAATCGAATTTAACGGTGAGAATTAACGGTTGTACCAAAACGTGGATGAAATATACTTTTGCCGCAAAAAAAAATTACTCTGATACTTTAACTACTACAAACGTAATAATTTGGGTACTTTCACCGCAAATATTCCAATAAACAATTTGTATTATTTGGTAGTATGTTCTTACGGTGCTTATTATTTAGGGATAAAGATCATGAAAATCATGTCCAACATATTTAATTTTGAAAATGATTAGTTCCAAATCTTAAGGCAAATCCTACACCTAATATATTCAAATTAGAAACCTAGCTTACTTTATTTACACATATAAAAATGCTACATAATGCGTGCATCATTGTATATTTAATATATAGAAAAAACACCATTAAGATATGAAAAAATATATATTATAAGTATTCAATTAGTGGTGGATTTATAAGCTGTAATAACTAGAAAGAATGTATAATATATAGTGTATAACTATATAGAAGAACTCTATAGTAGGGGCACCATCTTTGTTCTTACTGATAGGAGCGTCTCTGTTTTCGATATATGGAGATATTATAACAAAAACTTTTTTATATGACGATGTATTTTGTAGTTATAGTAGGTATCCCACTAGACTTTGGGAAATTATAAATAATTTATGGTGTAAAAAAAATAGTTCAAAATAGTCAATTGCAGTAAATAAAAAAATAGATACGCATGAAACTGACTGTTTTCAACCATATTTTTAGTACCATTAATTATTCAGAATTTCTCGAAAATTAGCGGGACGTCGCTATAACTATTATATACACATGGTCATATAAAAAAATAGGTTATAATCATTCCACGTGCCGAAAACAGATCGACACCCCTATTGATAAGCACAAAAGTATAGTATCGATCGACTCCACTATAGAATTACCCTAAATATATATACAAGGGTCCCTTCGCAAAATAACTTATTTTTAAAGTCATTTTGCACTCTATAGCCTAGTTTTATTAATTCTTTACAAAATAACCTTTCATAATGTAGACAGCTAGTCGAAATATTCAGACAACCGATCGAATTTTAAACCGAAACCATTTTGCAGAAAAATATCATTCTATGTGCAAATTCACTTAAAAAATAAAAAAAAGGTCATTCTCACCGATGTCTCTATATACAATCTACTTTTAATTTCTTTTTATTGGGAGGGTAAAAAATAAAATAAAGAAAAGGTATGATTAAGCATATGATTGGGTAGGTGCAAACAGGGAAATGATACAGTTATAATTATCAAATCATGGGGTCTGATGAGTACTTTTGTAGTTGTTTGGTTTGGTATATTTCTCAACTTTCTCGGATGATGTGTTTGAGACGACAAAAGCAAAGTCCAAAGGTCTCGACCAAATAATTTTTCCTCTTTCACTTTCAATTTTTCATTCTTGCTGATCACACCACACAAACACCCAAAACCCTAAAAAAGTTAACTCATCTCTGTGAATGACTAGCTCAGATCTGACACCACTGCCTCTTAACTTGCTTCCTCTCTCACCCTCAGATTCCATTTTTTTCTCCCTCTCACCCCTTTTGCCCTAGTTTATAGCTCATTTTTACTTTCCCTCACTTTCATTCAACTTTTAAAAAAAAAAAAATTTTAAAAAACAATCAATTTGCTGTCACTACATAGATCTTATTATATTCTAATACATATATATATATATATATATATATTCCTTTCTCTATTTTGGTTTGAATAGTTAGATTTGATCTTAGCCAAACAGATAGCTGGGAGTTTCTAGAGATGGTTTGGACCTATAGCTATACAAGCAAAACCTAATTAATAATGTGGAATAATGATTGATTTTTGAGTTTTCTATAGAAAGGGTTTTTAGGGTTTTGTTTGACCAGAATTATATATATAAAAGTTATGAAGAGCAACTAGCTATATGGCTTATTTTATATAAATATATATATGTGTAGAAACAAAACATAGATGTATATATTTAATACCATAAACATCATCATCATCATATATATATATATATCGTCTATAAACAAATAGATAATAATGGATACATAAATATGGAAAAATAGTGTCTCTTGCTATACATTTCTAGCTTAAAACGAAAAAAAAAACAAAACATAAAATTCAAAAAAAAAAAAAAAATAGTAATGACGATAACCATTAATTAAGGCAACAAACCTCTGGCAGAAGACAAAGGAGTATTAATGGCGAAGTGTCTCAAAAACAATAGTACCCCACAAAAGATGACAAAACATATTAAATTTTGCCGTTACAAGCAGCTTCCATGTTCATCATCTTGATATATAATAATTGGCTATACCTAGCTAGTTGGATATGGGATTTGGACCACTAGGAACTTCATGAGCTTCTTCTCCAAATTCTCTGCTTCTTTTCGAAGAACTCGAAGAAGGGGTCGATTTTCGAGCCGGTTCAGCTTTCTTTGGATGAAAATTTGTGGTGGATGGCGAATCCAAGAGAAGCCTTCTCCTTGAGGAAATGGAAGCCATGGATGTTGAGTACTGAAAATTCGATGTAGTGGAAGAACTTGTAGTTGTAGTAGTAGTAGTAGTAGCGAGGAGAAGAAGGAAAATGAAGACTAGGGTTAGTAAAAGAAGAAAAGTATGATGAGATTTCGATTGGATTTCGAAGATCGAAGGCGAGGAAGTTGGTGTTGGCGGTGATGATGGTGATGATGTTTTAGGTGCTGCCATGCAAATTTGAAGAAGAAACCACCCCCCAAGAGCCCACAAGGGTTCAATATCCATGAACCGGAACAAGACTGCTTAAGATAAGAAGAGAAGAAAAACAAAGAAAAAGTTGATAAAAGGAGAAAGAGATAAAGAGAGAAGCTTCAGAAAAAGTTAGGGTTGGAAAGGAGGTTTTGAAATTCGATACACATTTGTCTACTCAGGAGAACCAAATAAAAACTAAGCTTACAATGGAAGTTTATATGAAAGGTGATGGGAATTGCTATTGAAATTACTAAAATACCCTCCATTTGGAATTGAAAATGTTGGTTATTTTTGGAAGATAATGAAGAAAAAACCATGTAATATGTACACAATGTGTTACATGATAAAAGAAAAGAAAAAAAAAACCCTAGCTTTGTGTGATGACTTTTTGAATTGTTTTGTTTGACAGCTAACATGACTAGAATGCCCTTGTTGTTTTTCACGTACATAAACATACTATATTTAGTGCATACATATATACATGCGTGTATAAGCGAATAATGATCATATATATATAAATACATATAATAACACAAAATTTTATGCACTTTTTTTTTTTGATCGAGAGATGTTATTGGGAACTACAAATGCAATTATTCTTTTTTCACCCCTTAAAATCTTTTGTTTTGGATATTATAAGAAAGAGACAATATTAGGGTTTGGTGTATAATAATATGATTATATATAGGTGAGGAAGATGACAATTATATCATTAGGGGTTTGATACCATGATCGAGGGCAATATCGTCAAGGTGTGGAATATTAAATATGTAATAATATATAATTAGTAAAATAAAAAAAGGGGCATTATGTAAATGAAATAATAAAGAATCTGTAAAGGTAAAGCCAATGGCAGAAAAAAAAAAAAAAAAGTGGTGGAAGGCGGGGTAATGGCTTTTTGTTCTTTGGACGGTTGCTCAAGAAATCTTTCTTTGACTTGGTGAACCCAATTAAAGAATAATGAAAATATTTATATAAATATATATATTTGTATTTATATTATACATTATAAACCCATATAGGGGCTTGCCTCACCTTTTTTGCTGCACCGCTACAAATATATTTTGTTTAAAAAAAAATTTTACACCTCCATAATTTTTTTATTTTACGGTGTATATTATAGTCATTTAATACTTCTTGTAAAATTTCAAATTTTTTTGAATAATTTATAGTATCGAAAACAATGTTCAAACAATTTGTTACACGCGTGTTTATTTTTTTTATATACGTATGTAAAATTAATTCAACTGTTTGAATTTTGTTTTCGATACTGTAAATATTTTGGAATTTCTTAAAAAATTTGTAGAATGTCTTAAATGACTACGATGTACATCTTCATATAAAAAAAAATTAGAAAAAAAAAATTAATTCAAATGTTTGAAACTTGTTTTCGATATTGTAAATATTTCGAAATTTCTTGAAAAATTTGTAGAATGTCTTAAATGACTACGATGTACATCGTCATATAAAAAAAATTTATCGAAGTGTAGCTTATTTTTTTTATATACACATATAAAATTAATTTAACTGTTTGAAACTTATTTTCGGTAATGTAAATATTTTGAAATTTCTTGAAACATGTATAGAATACTTTAAATGACTACGATGTACATCATCATATAAAATAAAATTAGAAAAAAAATGATCGAAACGAAGAAAATAAAAAATGGCTGCACCGAAATATTAACCTATATTTATATTAATTATGTACTACTTGATTTTGAACTTTGCTTCATTTTTTTCTTTAATACTATACTAGTCTTCAATCCTTACTTTTCTCTTTGCGCGTCACACCCAACCGAATCTTAGTACGGTCTCTTTCACTTTTTTTTTTTTTTTTTTAACTTTGTATATATATATATATATATTTATCTGATTAACTATATAAACATATGAGCTTAAACAATTCATAAAACTAAATCATTATATTATATAGACATATATAGTTATTGTCACAAGTTATTTATAACTGATCTTTATTTTCTTAAATAGGTTATACAATAAGATCATCAACACCAAGACATGTTATTTATTTAAATATATATATATATATAAAAGAAGAAATCATATTATTTCAAATAATGCTTGTGTATCTATATTAAAATAATTGAAGTAGATATATTTCGATTCTTTGTGTCCCATCAAACGAGAAAGAAAAATAATCAAAATCGTTAACAAATAAGTCACCCAAAATTCAAAATTTTCAAACTTTGTCGAAAAAAATAATTAACCTCTCAATAATTTGAATATTGATCAGATATATATAAATGATTTAAGCAGCCGTTTTTAACTTTCTTTTTATTTTTTCTGAAAGATTAATGGCACGGAATTCTAAAGATTAGAAAAATGGCTAGCTATGAGGTTGACATTAATTCGATTTTTTATTTTATTTTAAAAAAAAAATGGTGTTCAACTTCATCGTCTAACTATATAATTTTCCCACGTGAATTATTTTCACATGTAATAAATTACAAAGCCAAAAGAAAGTTTGAAAACTAAACGCTTGAAAAGAGAGTGAGTGTATATACAGTTCATATTATACTATGTATATGATATACATTATATATATATGTATGTATATATAGATATATTAAATGAATAGAGATAAAAGACACACGGAAAGCAAAGCATCGTATTCTCATTATATATATATATAGTCATATATATATATATATAGGGATTTTATTGAATCGGTGTACCTCTTTATCGATTTTTTTATTATGATTATATATATTATAATTATTTACAGTATTGTTTTAAAAAAATTAATAATTTATAATATAAAAAATGATATTCAAACATATTATTTTTTATACACATAAAAAAAATTAATGATATTATTAACATATTATTTAATAATTTTAAAAAAATTTAATAATTTATAATATAAAAAATGATATTCAAACATATTATTATATAATAATATAGGAAATTTTTTTGGTAGGGCATTCAAAAAGGGCCTATCGTAGGGCTCTTTTGTGTTTCTCAACTTTGAACAGTTTTCGGCGCGATTTTTTTTATGACCGTGTATATTGTAGTTATTTAGAGCATCCTGCAAATGTTCAGAAAATTCTGAATAATTTACAGTGCCGAAAACTAAATTCAAACATGCTATTTTCCACGCACATAAAAAAATTAGTCATGGGTGCAATAGTTTGTTTTCGACACTGTAAATTATTCGGAATTTTTTAAAAATTTGCAGGATGATCTAAATAACCACAATATACATGGTCATAAAAAAAATCACGCCGAAAACTATTCACGGGTTGAGAACACAAAAGAGCCCTACAGTAGGGCTCTTTTTTAAGGCCCTACGATAGAATTATCCAATAATATATCTGAACCTTATTTTCTATACTGTTTCTAAAAATTTACAAAATACTTTAAATAACTATAATATAAACAATTATAAAAAAATTTCACATCGAAACCTGTTCACATGTATAAACAAAAAAAAGTGCACCACCACACCTATTTTTGTGAGTTACATCGTAGAAATACCTTCTACATATATACAGAGAGAGAGAGAGAGCTTTATATATATATATGTGTGTGTATATATATATATTTATAGAGAGAGAGAGAGAGGGGTGCATAGGGCAGAGGTGTTCTTGGCAAATTAATTGATGCATTTAGTGAAAGAAATCATGGAAGAAGCCAAAAGACAAGATTGTCTCCCATGATGGGTGATGCATGGGTCCCCTACTGCCTCGGTAATATGGTCAAGGAGAGGGATGGTACGTTAAGGCTATTTTCGTAATTTCACTCTCCCTTATGAGTTGTCTCCTCCTCCTTTCATAGATGGAAAGCTCCTGATCATCAGCCAGATTTCATGCTTAGATATCCTTCATTTCATTTCTTTCTCTTTTCTTTTTCAGAAATAATCTTTTTTTTATATATACATTTTTAAAAAAAATGAAAAAAAAAAGATGTCAATTGCAAAAGATGAGTTGTGTTATGTCCATGGGTGTACTGTAACAGTACTGATTGACCCCACTTCTATGGCTACCAATATATATTGAGTGATGTGTATTAATTATTATATTCATAAGTATAAGATCTTGGCCATTGATGTGGAAGACTTTTGTACTAATTATATTTTGATATGTATAGTTTTGAAACCCTAGCTTGTGGTTTTTTTACTATATAGTTATAGCCGCTGCCATCACACTAATTTTCGATAAATTTAGAATAAGTTGTAATGATTAAAACATAATTCAAAGTATAGTAGATCAGACGCAGCTGATTAAAAAAACATGCACACACATGATATTGACTGTTTGACTTTTGAACCATGTTTTTGATTCTATAAATTATTCATAATTTCTCGTAACCTGATGAAATACTTGCTATAACTATAATGTACATTATCATATAAAAAAATTTGTTATAATTAGTTTATTCATATACTAAAAACAAAGAAGCTCTTATCAGTAGGGTCAAAAGTATCATCCCATATATCATATATATATATATAGTTGCTGTACACGTGACTAATTTTTTTATGCGCGTGGAAAATATGTTTGAACCTAGTTTTCGGTACTGTAAACTATTCGGAATTTTCTGAAAATTTGTAGGATGCTCTAAATAGCTACAATATACACGGTCATAAAAAAAATCACGCTAAAAGCTGTTCACGGATCAAGAAATACTGAGAGTCCT
Organism: Humulus lupulus; assembly: GCF_963169125.1. Taxonomy (NCBI): domain Eukaryota; kingdom Viridiplantae; phylum Streptophyta; class Magnoliopsida; order Rosales; family Cannabaceae; genus Humulus; species Humulus lupulus. Next base: position 4,279,997 of record NC_084793.1, read on the forward strand.
ATCGATAAGCCCCTATAAAAAAAATTATCCTATATATATGGTGTATATAATAAGATTGAAAGAAGTCCATGATTCTAAATACATTTTTTTAGTAGTGTATTTATACAATAAAAAGCATAACGATTTGGGGGCAAAAGTCAATGGAGGGGACATTTTTGAAACTTTATATATATATGTATATATAGTTAGAATTATTTAAGCATGAAATGATATATAAATATATAGTTGGATATATCTATATATAGCAAAATAAGCAATAAATCAGGCATCAATAATGTGTAGATTTATGCACCTTAAAGACAAGACACTATTAGCTACTCAATTTTTCTTTATAAGTTTTTTCTTTGGGTTAGGTAAGAAGTAAGATAATATTGCCTATATATTAAAATGTCAACTATTGTTTGATGAGTTAACCTCTCTCAAAGTCTCAACACTCAACCATTTTTTATTCCTTGGATTAGGTCCTCTTTTAAATGTTTTGTGTTATTTGGCCTTGTATCACTAATACAAGTCCAAACTCAATCAAAAGTAATTTATACTATTCCAATTGGTGAAGCAAAATTTAATTTCAACAAAGGTGAAAAGGAGAAAAGAATAAAAGAAAAACAACTACACATTATGGTCTGTGTCTTTTTTTTTTCTTGAAAAATGAAACCTTGTTTTCATATATAAGCTTTTTACAAACTGGTTAGACATGTATGGATAAATTTTTTCTAGGAATGTGGAAACTAATGATAAAAATCAGTTACATCTCTTTTTTAAAGGATATGTGGCAGTTATATTCTTTCTTTTTCTTGGCTAGAAAAAAGAGTCTTTTGTTTTAAATTAAAGAAAAGAGTAGAGACAACCTTGATGTGTGAGAGAGAGAAAATAATGCTATATATAAATATATAGATATATATATATAATGGCGTATAAAACAATAAGGAAAGACAAAAAAGAAGGGAAAATATAATTATGGCCCTTGTATTTTTCTTGAATATACGATCGGTTTTTGCTTTTTGTTAAATGGCAATTTAAATTTTGTATTTTATAAAATGGATCAAAATAATACCCTAAATTTGATTTTGGTCAAAATATTTTCAGTTATAAAATCAATTTTCGGATCGTTAAGTTGCAATGAGTTTAGAGAAGCGGAGAAAGTAGTCGATGAGCTGAGAATTAAATATTATATTTGAATTTTTTTTTACTAAAATTGGGTATAATGTATTATTTTGATTCATTTTGTAAAACACATGATCTGAATTATCATTTAACAAAATGCAGAGACCGATTGGGTATTGAGAAAAAATACATGGCAAAATTGGTATTTTTCCTTTAAAAAAAGAGAGAAGAGATTGATGCAATTTTATTAGGACATATGGATATTATTGGATGTGACCCCAAAGAAATAAATCACTTAGTCTTTGCATGGTTTTCATATACCTTTTAATTTTATATTATTTTGTATTTGTATACATTTCTTTTGGAGTGTTTGATTAATGGAAAAAGCAATAAATTCCAATATTGTCTGGTGGGAAGAGAATGTTCAAAGCAACAAAAGCTTCTTGGTGTCCAAAAACGAATCATTTTCAAAAGCATATAATAATTACGCAATTAATCATTAATCAATTAATTTTTTCATATTCTTTTTCCCACTTAATTATACTATAATAATATATATATGTAAAGATTACTGTATATATATATATATATTTTTTTATATTGGGATCCCCAGGCATTGGATACTTTTTTATTAAATTCACCATACTTTAATTAATTAATAATTTGATTTTGAGAACTTAATATTAATATATCCTTAGTTAAAAGATAACATCATCATGAAAATCTTGTGAAACTAAGTAGTTTTTTTTTTTTTTTTGGTTTTGTCCCATCTACATCTTTCTGAAGGGAAAATTTATATAGTTCATACATACTTAATTATTAGAGTAATTGATGAAATTATACTGAATTTTAATGTACTATTACCTTGCAAAATAAGTTTATGTTGATAATTTTTAATTTGCGAAATTAAGTGTATCGGACAGTTTACACTTTACACATAGTGATAGTGATGGAGCCATAATTAAAAAAAGAGGCTAAGAAAATATTTTTTTTGATAAAGATTATACTAATATTTACAAAATATATAAATGTATATTTCTTTCTCTAATATATATATAATCATTTTTTCAAAATACATTGTGTATAATACAATATAGAAAAATAAAAATTAAGGATAATTATAACCACCTACTATCCCTAATTAGGGTTGGCAATATCACTCATGGTTACGGGTACCTATTTGATCCAAATGGGGTGAGGAAAAACCGTTCAAGTGAGGAAAATGATTGGGGCGGGGAATAACCGCCTCGCATATATACGGGTATGGTACGGGTACGATATTAGCATAATCCGTCCCATACCCACCCCAATATATATATATATAATAGTTTATTTATTTATGTAATTTTATATTTTATAAAATATATAATTTTATTGTAATTATATATTATTAAATATATAATATACTTATAGAAATATTAATAAAAACTAAAAGAATTTTTTTATGTTTTACTATATTTTACTTAAAATTTTGAATATATAATATTCTAAGATTGTTAGATCTTAATCACTAAAAAATGATCATTATATTTTAAGTTTGATACTATTTAGAATGTTATTTTATTTTCGTATCTAAATTATAAAAATATAAAATTAAATTGATGATCATTTTATTTAATCAATAAGTTTTTTTTTTTTTTTTTTTGAACATGAGAAGAACTTTTATTCAAAAACCAAGCAAGATACAAAGCAAAGAAAGAAGCAACAGCTTCTACACAACCAAACCGCAGCCTACAACAGCAGCAACTGCACTCAAAAAACAACTACCAACCCTCTACAACATTGAGCAAATACCTGTCTCTTTTGCTAAGTTTATGAGGACCCAGACCCAAAACTCTACATTTAACAACCTTCCTAATTTCCAAGCTAATACTTCTAGCCGTACTACAAACAGATTCAAAGACACATTTGTTCCAATTTTTCCAAATAAAATACATAGTTGCAGATAATACAACATTTATAATTTGGTTCTTCAGATCACTAACAACTTTCAAACACCATTGCTGAAGCTCCAAGAAGGAATTCGGCCACTGAAAAAAGCCCAGCCAGCTGCTATTTCCCCAAATATTTTCCTGGAGAAAATACATTTCATGAATAGGTGGCTGTGAGTTTCATTTTCAGTGTCACAAACAGGGCATAGAGCAGTTGGGATAGGCATGATACGGCTCAAATGATCTCTGGTGAGCAAATGAGAGTTAAAAACCTGCCAATAGATAAATCTATGCTTGGCCACTAGGAGTTTATTCCACACAGTTTCAGCATACACAACTTTTTGAGCAACAACAAGAGAGGTATAAAATTGTTTAACTCGAAATTTACCTCCCTTTTCAGCTTGCCTCAAAGAAGCTTCATCAGTAACTTGTCTAAGCCTCAGTAGCTTCTTAAAATACCAGCTTATTTCTTGCTTGTTAGGAATACTCCAAATGTTTTGCTCCTTAAGATAGATGGAGTTGATCCATCTTACCCAAAGGCAGTCTTGTTTGCTAGAGATCGCCCATAAAAACTTCGCCATCAAAGCCATGTTCCATTTCTTGCCTTCGCGAAAACCAATACCACCCAGCTTTTTTGGGAGGCAAACCTTCTCCCAAGAAGGGAGATGAAGCTTACTCCTATTCCCTTTAGAACCCCAGAGGAAGTCACGGCAGCTTTTATCTATGGCAGCTGTAATTTTATAAGGAAGAATGAATATACTCATCCAAAAGTTTCTGATACCAAACAAAACCGAGTGAATTAGTTGAGCACGACCAGCAAAAGACAAATTCCTACTCGCCCAACAATTGAGATTCTTGTTCAGCTTGTCCAAGATCACCCCACAATCTGAAGCTTTCCATTTAGTAGGACGAAGATGAACCCCCAAGTATTTCAAAGGAAAAGAGCCTTCTTCCATTTGCATCAAGTCAAGAATCTTAACTTTAATGTCTTCTTTAACTCCTCCAAAGAAGAAATGAGATTTCGTTTTGTTCGCAGAAAGACCTGTAGAATCACAGAACTTCTTGAAAGCTTCTTGAATACCTGTCACTGAACTGATGTTGCATTTACAAAAGATTATCAAGTCATCTGCAAAGCATAGGTTAGTTAACCTAAGTTGTTTACACATAGGATGAAATCCAAACCCTTTTTTACCAGAACATTGGGCCAATAATCTGGTTAGATACTCCATTATCAGCACAAACAGGAGGGGAGACATGGGGTCTCCTTGACAAAGACCTTTTTCCCCTTTGAAAGTACCCTGAATTCTTACATTCATGAGGATATTGTAGCTCGTTCCTTTCAAACAGACCAGAATCCAATCAATAAATCTCGAGGGGAAACAAAGATGCTTAAGCAGCTCCTCCACAAAGTGCCAATCAACTGTATCATAGGCTTTGCTAAGATCGATCTTCATTATGCATCTCGCTGAAATATTCTTCCTAGTATACCCTTTGAGGAGATCCTGGAAGATCATAATATTATGAGCAAGAATTCTATTCTTTATGAAAGCCCCTTGGTTGCTATGACCAAGAAAGGGAAGCACTTCCGAAAGCCTTGTATAGAGCATCTTCGAGATACACTTATAAAGTGTATTACAACAAGCTATAGGCCTGTAATCACTAGCTGTTTTCGGGTCTGCAACCTTAGGAATGAGGGAAATCACCGTTTCATTCAGCAACTTCGGCAAAAACCCATCCTGGAAAAACTCTAACACAGAATGAGAGATTTTATCTCCAATGTTTTCCCATAACCCTTTGAAAAAACCTGATCCGAAGCCATCCAACCCAGGACTTTTAGAAGAGTGAATGCTGAAAAGCGCCTTCTTCACATCACTCTTACTAAAAGGCCTTAATAAACTGACTTGCTGCTCCAAAGTCAGTCTATTACCCTGTTTCAAACAATCTAAGTCAATCTCCTTGGTAGTCGAACTTCTCCTCCCCATAAAGTTCTCAAAATGGGTGAGAAAGTGCTCAACTACTTTCGAATAATCATCTTCTATTTTGTCACCAATAGTGAAAGTTGTGATTCTGTTTTCCATTCTTCTTTTCCTCATAACAGCATGGAAGTACCTCGAGTTTTCATCACTGAAATTTACCCAATTAACTTTACTCTGCTACTTGAGAAAGCTAGAGTACCGGTTCAGCATATCAGAAAACTTCTGCTGAAGTTGAATAACAGTTTGATGCAGAGTAGAGTCAGAGGGATTAGAAGCCAAGGCCTCATGAGCTTTGTTGAATTCCTCCTTTGCCAACTTGTAATCCAAGACTACATCACCAACCTCTTCCCTGTTAAATCTTTTCAGAACATGTTTAACTCTAAAGAGTTTCTGCACAATCTTATTTAGGCCTCCTCCCAAACCTGAATTAGAGTTCCAGCTATTCAAAACAGTCTCTTTGTAACCTCGATAATGCAACCAGTGATTACAATATCTAAAGGGTTTGAATCCTACCTTGTTCAACTCCTGGCTTTTAATCACACAGAAGTTATGGTCTGAAACACAGTCCCATTTGAAGCAAGCTTCAGTTTTTGGGAAAGTGTCCAGCCAATTGTCATTAGTAAATACTCGATCTAGCTTGGAAAAAATCTGGTTTCCTACATCATGCTTGTTGGACCAAGTAAAGTGCGCTCCAGAGCACTTGAATTCTTCCACTTGGCCTAAAGCCAGCCAGTTTTTGGGAAATTTTTTTATTTTATTTTACTATTATAGGTACCAGTAAACATGGTTATTCTTAATTATTTATTGGTTAATACTCGTACCATCCCTAATAGTTAATAAGCAAGTATAATTATATAATTAACCTACGGAAATAGAAATAATAATTGAAAAACTATCCCCGACCCGCACCATTGTCATTCCTAAAGTCTCTGTCATTAATTATCTACTTTACACGCTATAACTATACATATTAATTATATATAGTAGTTCTAAAAGCTAACATATGGTAATTTAGCTGTACTCAACTACATATGAAAAATCAATTGTAGGGTATATATATAGATATATTTATATGAAAGAATTTGATTGTAATTAATGTGTCAGACTAAGAACCCTACAAAACCATGAGTTGTTTGTTGATGTTGCAGTGTTCCGGTTTGTGTCGTTGCAACCCAACTTATATATATATATATATATATATATATATATATGTATATGTATAATGTTTATACTGAACAAGAGATCATCAAGTACTCCGCTCCATATATATGGCTCCACTATGTACTTATTATATACGAATAATTGAACCCTTTTATTATATATATTGGATAATTTTATGGTGTATATCTAGAAAGGTATGTGCCGATGCCTAATTTATGTGTTTTCAGCTCGTGAATAGTTTTCGATGCGAATTTTTTATGACCATGTTTATGATAGTTATTTAAAGCTGTAACGGCCCTAAGGTAGGGTACGTCTGCCACATACTCGTAATTCTAGGGTTTACGAGTATGTAAGGCACTTGACCAAAATAATTAAATAAAATGATACGAAGAAATACAGAAAAATTTAAAACTTTTATATAAACTTATTAGAAGAAATTATTACACGTATGAATACTTTAAATTTAAGGCAGCCATATGAAAACTCTAAACCATTATTGCATTGCTACTGAGTCCGTGCTCCACAAGTTGCTCAATAGCTAAAGCCACACCTGGAAAAATGTTGGAAAATAACGTAATGAGCTAACGCTCAGTAAGCAAATCTCATGCATACACATACACATGAATGTCGTGAGTTTGTAGTGCACATATACTAATATGCTGACTTATATACTTATGCATTTCATTTATTGCTCATGCACTTTCAAACTTTACTTTTATGCTCTTTCTTTTAGTTTCACATTTTTATGGGCCCAATATCACTTGTGCACACTGTTTGATTCAGCCAATGCCTGCAGGGCTTGTTACACATATCATATAGAATCCCATGGGTTCTCCTCCGGCTAGCCATCATCTCAGCTAGGCTCATCATAACACTCATTTCATCGTTGCCATAGCTGCCATACTTATTACACATATGGAGGAGAAAGACGGAAACATGGCAAACATATCTGAATGGTCAGCTCTGACCTAGCCCACACTAGTGGGCAGCCACTATAAGTCTTATAGACTTCCGTCTTCTTCATTACACTTACTTGATTGCTTCATCAAAACAGTGGCACCATTTTTAAACATCTTATTATCACTTTGCTTAAGCCTTGTGTCATTAAAATGTTTAACTTTACATAAGACTTTTCAAGGCATTTCATAACTTTTCTCATATTCATATGCATGGTCTTATATCACATAATAATGTATCACATAACTGTACATGCCATGCATACATGCTGATGCTGAAATGCCAATGTTCATGTTCATGACTCATGTTGATGGTATTCAATCAAGGCATTGTATCACATCTCATATAACTCAAAACATCTTTAGTCATAATACATGAAGCTTTGGGTTGGTGGCGTTGTTATACCTTAACGTAGAGCTATGGCTCAGGTCTAAGGTTTCCAGCCTAAAAACTTAAACGCTTCATATATCATAACATATAACAAATCATGAACATAGAGTAATCCACATATCCATCAACATAAGAACACATACTTGCACATAATTCATATCATTCTTAACCAAGTAAGACATCTTTCACATATCACAGAATTCATCAATTACATATCACACAACACCCTTATGGTGTTCATATAACCATTCTTCACATACTTATCATATGCATCATCATCATACCATACTTAACTCATCAGATGTACACAATCAATGTAGTCATGCATCTTACACTTAAGCACAAAAGGTGAGATTTACTTACCTTAGGTCCTTAGCTTATTTTAAAACGGCTCACCAAGAGTCAATCAATCAAATCCATACAAATCCTATTCAAGGCACATCATTTATTAAATTCTATCAAAATCATAAATATACACTATTGATAGTGTATATTAATAATACCAGAAACTATATAAATGATAATAATAAATTATTATCAACGTAATGCAAATAACTCTTCATATAAAACAATGCTTTAAACCTTGCTCATAAGATAATGTACTCTTATGATAATAATAATAATAATCCCAACAAAATAATAATTATCGTCTATAATTAAACTTATTTCGATATTAATAACAAAATACTTCAATGGCAATACGTATATGAATGTATATATTCAAATAATCATTTTATAAAAGAAATCATATTTTTAACATAAAGTTGTAATAATCAATATAATGATAATAATATAAATATAAATATTTCTATTATTATTAAATAGTCATAATATCAATTCCAGTGATATAATAAATATACTTTCTCCAAAATTCACTGGTCTTACAAATATCAATAACTGTAAGAAACTAATATTTGATATTATTTTAATATTCAAATATTAATATACAATAATAATGGTTAGATAATAGGTTTACTATAAATCATACTTTTCATATATATATATATGAATCTGTATTCTTGATTTACTTAACAAAATAATAACAATAATAATTAAAATTACTTAATCATAATAATTTCCATATTAATATAAAATCAATTAAATATGTATTTTTATACTTTATTTAATATCTAATATTTTCTAGAAAATTGGACAGCACAACGGCTATAAAGTGGACAAACCCAAAATCAAAACCTGTATCAATATATATATAATCCCAGACAGCCAGTAAATTACAGAAAATATTTCATATATCAATAATATATAATTATATACTATAAATACACATAATAACAATTACTCTAATCAATCACAATTAAATCACAATATATAGGTTAGAGAAATTATACCAAAATGATCGGGTTCCACAACAAGTCAAACGATGATTTTCTGAGACTCAAAACGTACTTCAAAACCCCGAACACTAAGTTTCGACCGCCGGTCTACGGTGGATCGCGGTGGCTCGTGGTGGGCCCACCACCCAACTATGGTAGATGTAGGAACAAGTTATTGGGTTTTGAAGCCCACAACACGAGGAGCACGATGGTGGTGACGGATCGGCAAACGGATGCCCGAGGTGGCCGAATCGCAACTTTGAAGTCGCGGGGTGGCCGAACTTAAATCGAGTGGTTGAGGCGTTTAATCGGCGAGTGAGCTCTAGATTCCCGCGTGGGTCGATAGTTCGGAGGCCTCTGAATCCAACGGTCCGGCGCGTGGCTAAAAATGGTGGCCGGAAAGTACTCCTGCGTCGTCGGCAACAGTAATACGCAGAGGAGAGAGAGAGAGAGAGAGAGAGAGAGAGAGAGAGAGAGAGAGAGAGAGAGGGTTTTCTGAGGAGAGAGAGAGAGGGGTTCGGGTAAAAAGAAAGGCTGAAGCCTTTTCTTTTTTTTTTTCTTTTTTTTTTTAAATTTATTTTTAAAAATTACACTTGGACCCAAAATACTAAAATTCTTTTCAAATAAGCCCTTTAGCAAAACTTTCTTAATTTTATAAAAATCCCCAATTAAAATTATATGACATTCGGGTCCAATACTTGACTATTCAAGTTTCTCTCTCTTTAATCTCATTAAAAACATAAAATGATATTTTAAATACTATTTTTCCATTACTATTTCTTAAATTTGTAAACTTGTATATTTTATGTATAAAAACTCTGATTTATAATAAAAAAAAATGTATAATGAAAATGTTGGATATTACAATCCTTCCCCCGTTAAAATAATTTCGTCCTCGAAATTTCAAAATAAATTAGATAATCGAAGACAAGAACTACAATTACAAATAAACAGAACAACATTACACATCATAAGATTTTATTCACAACACTTACCTTCACCCCGAAAACAAAACTTATTCTTGACTTGTAATCCTTATCATATATAAAAGGCGAGGATATGTAAACACCTCACATGAGGACTACAATATAGAAAGAAAGGAAATAAGCTATAACAATAGTATAAATTACAATGAATGTATACGAAAATACAAACGAATCCTCATCATCCATACTTTTGAACACAAACCACATAACGTAGGAAGAGAAAATGACCATCATCATGAAAACATCCTTGATCTTCATGTCTTACAGTCAATTTTTTTTTTTTTTTTTTTTTTTTTTTTTTTTTGCATAAAATTAGATAACTAGAAAACAATTATATAGCCGATGAAGATTATTCTTTAAAACCAAGTCTTTATGAAACCCTTTCGTTGTCAAAACCGACTTCTTGCCCTGAATGAGAAATAGTGAGATAGGCCATTCATTAGGTACCAGTTCAGAAAAGCCTGACTCTCATTCTTTCTCTAAGAAAACATTTAAAAATCAAACTTGTTTCCAAATGTATAAAATAATAAAGGGCACATTGATACTATGCTAGAATGCAAATAACCGTGGCCACTCGGAAATTCACACACTTAGCTTAGTATCCCTTCATTGAATAAAACATGGGATAAGTCTTGACTGACCAATCCACCACTTCATCTACTAAAACGAATAATTCTCACATGTCTAATAAGTTAGACATGTCTCATTTCAACACCTATACCAATAATACTCAGTCATCACTTCACACAAGTAATACATTATCTTACTTTCGGAATAAAACAGCTAATATACTATAATTTAATCGCCGAAAGTAATTCACACTACAGAGTAATTCAGTAAATAACATTTATCACCTCGATTCATTCAACAATTTATAAATTGTTTCCATGTTCAAATCAGATCGCAAAATCAATAGAAGTGATTTCCATGTCGACAAAATTTAATAAGTTTGGCTTTCATCATCAGAGAGGATAGCGTAACACATTGAACAAGATAAAATCTGTGATATCTATCTTGAAAACAAACAAATTCAAGGATCCAATGACCCAACAGTTCAACTCATTTTTTCTATAAATAAAATTCATCACATACACACTAAAACACAATCAATCTCAAGCTTTTGAAAACCAAATCATTATTACTTCCATCCATTACTCAAGCTAAGCAACCCATGGCATCCTCATCATCTCAGCTGAACTTAGACCTAACTTTAGCTTTACCTGAGCCAAATCTTCCCACTATCGAATCTTCACCACAAATTTCTGCACCCTTACCACAGCTAATGGTGTATCCTACGGTACACATCCCAGAACGAAATACTCAATTTCCCAGAGTTTGGCTTCCCAAATTTTATTCTGATACTGGCCTTGTCACGGTGGAGGATTCAGCTATGCTCGATAAAAAGGTGGCCATTAGTATAGGTCAAAGCATACTCACCCCTAAAGACCAAATAATTTTATCCCATAGGTCAGACCTACAAGCTGTAAAAGATTCCTTAGTTCTTACCACTCAGGCGGCAGCATCGGTCTCAAACCTAGGCCAACGAGTTCTTGCAAGAGAACAAGAGGTTGACCACTTGAAAAGGTATATAGAAACACAAAAACAAGAGATGATAACCATTAGAAATGCCAACAAGGGATTGACTCGAGAGAAGGAGAAGTTGGTTAAGGAGAATGAGACTTTAACTAAACTTCTTGCTAACTACTCAGTCGATATGAAGGAAAAATTTCAGACACTGCAAACTACTGGGGAGACCCTTAGAGTTGAACAACAAAAGTTGATCGACGAGGTAGAACGTGTCCAAAACCCCAATCCTTAATGTATTATGTATTTTTTTTTATATATCTATATATTACTACTGTTTTACTAAAGTCTCTTATTGTGTGTGCTCTCAGCAACAACCTAAAACTTTGCTCTCCAAAACACTAACCTGACATATTAACCCTTAACACACTAACTGAATTGATAGGTCACTTTCAAAGCTTGAGAATATCAATTAACAATCCAAACATCGACATCGATAAATCATCAATTATTTATCACATCAATAATAAAGGCATGCATTCAGATAAATAACAAACTTCAATTTCTCTACCGTGCATGAGAATATTCATTTAATCCAAACTCATACTTATATCATGGAAACTCAAACACACAATGAGTTTCTAATACAATTATACAGCATCATTAACATACATTAACTAAAATATGGATAAATTATACTAACCATTAACGTGTGGCTTGTCTTGTGGCGGAACTCAGTAGCATTTCAGATCCCAAAATCTAATAACATAACGAGTATACGACATCTACAAACTCAAAGCTCTGATACCATTTGTAACGGCCCTAAGGTAGGGTACGTCTGCCACATACTCGTAATTCTAGGGTTTACGAGTATGTAAGGCACTTGACCAAAATAATTAAATAAAATGATACGAAGAAATACAGAAAAATTTAAAACTTTTATATAAACTTATTAGAAGAAATTATTACACGTATGAATACTTTAAATTTAAGGCAGCCATATGAAAACTCTAAACCATTATTGCATTGCTACTGAGTCCGTGCTCCACAAGTTGCTCAATAGCTAAAGCCACACCTGGAAAAATGTTGGAAAATAACGTAATGAGCTAACGCTCAGTAAGCAAATCTCATGCATACACATACACATGAATGTCGTGAGTTTGTAGTGCACATATACTAATATGCTGACTTATATACTTATGCATTTCATTTATTGCTCATGCACTTTCAAACTTTACTTTTATGCTCTTTCTTTTAGTTTCACATTTTTATGGGCCCAATATCACTTGTGCACACTGTTTGATTCAGCCAATGCCTGCAGGGCTTGTTACACATATCATATAGAATCCCATGGGTTCTCCTCCGGCTAGCCATCATCTCAGCTAGGCTCATCATAACACTCATTTCATCGTTGCCATAGCTGCCATACTTATTACACATATGGAGGAGAAAGACGGAAACATGGCAAACATATCTGAATGGTCAGCTCTGACCTAGCCCACACTAGTGGGCAGCCACTATAAGTCTTATAGACTTCCGTCTTCTTCATTACACTTACTTGATTGCTTCATCAAAACAGTGGCACCATTTTTAAACATCTTATTATCACTTTGCTTAAGCCTTGTGTCATTAAAATGTTTAACTTTACATAAGACTTTTCAAGGCATTTCATAACTTTTCTCATATTCATATGCATGGTCTTATATCACATAATAATGTATCACATAACTGTACATGCCATGCATACATGCTGATGCTGAAATGCCAATGTTCATGTTCATGACTCATGTTGATGGTATTCAATCAAGGCATTGTATCACATCTCATATAACTCAAAACATCTTTAGTCATAATACATGAAGCTTTGGGTTGGTGGCGTTGTTATACCTTAACGTAGAGCTATGGCTCAGGTCTAAGGTTTCCAGCCTAAAAACTTAAACGCTTCATATATCATAACATATAACAAATCATGAACATAGAGTAATCCACATATCCATCAACATAAGAACACATACTTGCACATAATTCATATCATTCTTAACCAAGTAAGACATCTTTCACATATCACAGAATTCATCAATTACATATCACACAACACCCTTATGGTGTTCATATAACCATTCTTCACATACTTATCATATGCATCATCATCATACCATACTTAACTCATCAGATGTACACAATCAATGTAGTCATGCATCTTACACTTAAGCACAAAAGGTGAGATTTACTTACCTTAGGTCCTTAGCTTATTTTAAAACGGCTCACCAAGAGTCAATCAATCAAATCCATACAAATCCTATTCAAGGCACATCATTTATTAAATTCTATCAAAATCATAAATATACACTATTGATAGTGTATATTAATAATACCAGAAACTATATAAATGATAATAATAAATTATTATCAACGTAATGCAAATAACTCTTCATATAAAACAATGCTTTAAACCTTGCTCATAAGATAATGTACTCTTATGATAATAATAATAATAATCCCAACAAAATAATAATTATCGTCTATAATTAAACTTATTTCGATATTAATAACAAAATACTTCAATGGCAATACGTATATGAATGTATATATTCAAATAATCATTTTATAAAAGAAATCATATTTTTAACATAAAGTTGTAATAATCAATATAATGATAATAATATAAATATAAATATTTCTATTATTATTAAATAGTCATAATATCAATTCCAGTGATATAATAAATATACTTTCTCCAAAATTCACTGGTCTTACAAATATCAATAACTGTAAGAAACTAATATTTGATATTATTTTAATATTCAAATATTAATATACAATAATAATGGTTAGATAATAGGTTTACTATAAATCATACTTTTCATATATATATATATGAATCTGTATTCTTGATTTACTTAACAAAATAATAACAATAATAATTAAAATTACTTAATCATAATAATTTCCATATTAATATAAAATCAATTAAATATGTATTTTTATACTTTATTTAATATCTAATATTTTCTAGAAAATTGGACAGCACAACGGCTATAAAGTGGACAAACCCAAAATCAAAACCTGTATCAATATATATATAATCCCAGACAGCCAGTAAATTACAGAAAATATTTCATATATCAATAATATATAATTATATACTATAAATACACATAATAACAATTACTCTAATCAATCACAATTAAATCACAATATATAGGTTAGAGAAATTATACCAAAATGATCGGGTTCCACAACAAGTCAAACGATGATTTTCTGAGACTCAAAACGTACTTCAAAACCCCGAACACTAAGTTTCGACCGCCGGTCTACGGTGGATCGCGGTGGCTCGTGGTGGGCCCACCACCCAACTATGGTAGATGTAGGAACAAGTTATTGGGTTTTGAAGCCCACAACACGAGGAGCACGATGGTGGTGACGGATCGGCAAACGGATGCCCGAGGTGGCCGAATCGCAACTTTGAAGTCGCGGGGTGGCCGAACTTAAATCGAGTGGTTGAGGCGTTTAATCGGCGAGTGAGCTCTAGATTCCCGCGTGGGTCGATAGTTCGGAGGCCTCTGAATCCAACGGTCCGGCGCGTGGCTAAAAATGGTGGCCGGAAAGTACTCCTGCGTCGTCGGCAACAGTAATACGCAGAGGAGAGAGAGAGAGAGAGAGAGAGAGAGAGAGAGAGAGAGAGAGAGAGAGAGGGGTTTTCTGAGGAGAGAGAGAGAGGGGTTCGGGTAAAAAGAAAGGCTGAAGCCTTTTCTTTTTTTTTTTTTTTTTTTTAAATTTATTTTTAAAAATTACACTTGGACCCAAAATACTAAAATTCTTTTCAAATAAGCCCTTTAGCAAAACTTTCTTAATTTTATAAAAATCCCCAATTAAAATTATATGACATTCGGGTCCAATACTTGACTATTCAAGTTTCTCTCTCTTTAATCTCATTAAAAACATAAAATGATATTTTAAATACTATTTTTCCATTACTATTTCTTAAATTTGTAAACTTGTATATTTTATGTATAAAAACTCTGATTTATAATAAAAAAAATGTATAATGAAAATGTTGGATATTACAAAAGCTTCCTGCAAATGTTCAGGAAATTCCGAATAATTTACAGTGCCGAAAACTAGGTTCAAACATGTTGCATTTGTGACTATTTTTTTTTTTGTGTGCGTAGAAAATAACTTGTTTGAACCTAGTTTTAGATATTGTAAATTATTCAGAATTTCATAAAAATTTGCAGGATGCTCTAAATAACTACAATATGCATGGTCATAAAAAAAAATCATACCAAAAACTGTTCACGACTCAAAAAAAAACTTAAAAAGTATGCACTGGTGCATATTTTGTGAAGTATTATGTGTGTGTATATATATATATATAGATATTTAAAAAAAAAAAAGTTCTTATAAAAGGCAACCTTGGTGCTTGGTGCTCTCCTTTTAACTTTTCAGATATATATAGCCATATATAACATCTACATATCTATACAAACTTTGTTTTCTTGGCTCTCATGATGATGTTTTCATGCATATATACATATATGATCAATTCAATGCATGTTATATATATATATATATATGATTATTTAAGAATCTTTGTTAAGGATTTATATGTATATTTGTGATTAGTCAAATGAACCAACAGTGTTTGGTCAATTCAACTTTTAAGGCAGAAAGACTTTATTAAATATAAGACTTGTGCCACTCAAAATAGTGTTTTTCTTTATATATATATAATGTAAAGACCTAAATGATTCTCTCTATAGGTAAGGTATATAAATTGAGGTAGGAGCTGCCCTAATTGTTTTTTTCTTTCTCAACTTTCTTGCTTTATTTACTTGGCTCCCTATATAGCTTTTACTTTAAACGCTACTATTGTTTTCTTCATTGAATAATATTATATATAATAGTTATACTATAGGCTCTCTCTATATAAATATATATATATATGTAAGTATATATATATATAGCTTCTTTTGATAATTGAGCGAGTTTCTATTCCTGCTTACCCTTGTATATAAATTTATTAATAATGTCTTCCAACTTTTATTGCTTACGGCCAGTAGTCAGACAAATATAGTCAAATCTCTATGTTTCTTTTTCATATAATTATATATATATATATTTAGCTTTTATTATTGGTCAAATGTGTAAGAGAAAAAGAGCACAGCCCAGATAATTAGGTAACTTTAAATTATTTATATGTTTGAATAATTGAACATATATATCTATATATATATTGTGTCATTCATACACTCAAAAAATGATATCCGCTAGTTTATTAATAATATTTTATTTAATTGTTTTTGTTTGATTTAGTTGATTCTTTGGGATAAAATAATTTATCGAGACATCAAAGAAATTGACATTTTGGACTGTAGTTTTTATTTCATATACATGACTTTTTTTTAATATAATAAGGGAAAATACTAGTTTTGCTACGTGTTTTTCTAAATATTTGATCAGTTTTTGTGTTATGTTAAATAATAATTCATACTTTATTTTTTATAAAATGAATCAAAATAGTACTTTATAACTAATTTTGATAATTTTTTTTTTTAAATATAATCTTTTATTCTCATCTCCTCGGTCACTTTCTCCACTTCTTTGAACTCATTGCATCACTAACGACCCGAGAATTGATTTTATAATTGAAAATATTTTGCCCAAAATCAAGTCTAGGGTATTATTTTGATCTATTTTGTAAAACACGTGATTTGAATTGTCATTTAACAAAATACAGAGACCGATCATGTATTCAAAAGAAATACAAGAACTAAAATAATATTTTCCCCTGTAATAATGACAATTTTTTTTCTTTTTTACACATTTTTTTTAATTAGATCTATAGTGAAGAAAAGAGTTTTATTTTATGTCATGATTTACCTTGAAAGTTTTCAATTGTGTATTGATTGATTAAATTAGAACTACAAGTAAACTAAAAGATTGGAAAATGAAACAAATTTATATATATATATATATAAATTTAAAAAAAAGTATATTCCAAATAATTAATCATAGTTAATCAAAAGTAACTTCAATTGTTTAATCAATCACATTTTATGCAATTTACTTTTGCATAAGAAATACGAATCTATATTATTCAGACACAAAAAGTAGAAAGGTTGCGTGGCAATGAAGCAATATCACGAGTCTATATTAATTAGCCCATTAAGCATAATTAATGTATTTTTTAATTAATTACAGTATATTATATTCATACATACATAAATAAATGAGAAAAAAAATAATATCTCATGATTCTGCAAATGGACAAGAGCTAGCTATAGTCAACAAAAACAAAGTAATTAACATGTATAATTAAACTAAATAGAATAATAAACTGATTATTGGATCAAAAAGCAAGAAAAAATTGTACAATTCCATGTGTGGAACGTGATAATCTCATGTACACGTGTTAATGAGTTAATAATAATAATAATAATAATAATAATAATGTAATGAAAAGGAAAGAAAGACCTCTCAACAGCAGAATCCCCTTTTATTCAAATTTTCCAGCTATATATTAACCCACAAAAAGGAAAAATAAAACAAAAACGTTACCCTTTGTTAATTATTGATTTAATTTAATATATAAAAACATTATACATCAAGATTGATTTTCAATATCAAATCACTACAATAGTTGATCCAATTGCCTGAGTAGTCTCATGTTAGGTTCTTTTCACCTTGAAATTAAAGATATGAGTGGCCAAACAAGAGTGTGGTCCACATTGACATTTTATACAATAATTTAATCTTCACTCCAACAATGTTTTTTTTTCTTCTTTCGATTATTGTACAATCATATCTTGTAAGAATATTTATCCCCAAATAGATCTTGTACAACTTATATGAAAATAATAATAATAATAATAAGAAGGGAATTTACTTTTTTTTTTGTTACGTTGTGATTTTGCAAAGTATCATTTTGGTACCATTTGTTTTCAACAATGCTTATATAGTACCCTATATTTTAAAATCATACATATTTGGTATTCTAGATTTGGATTTGATAGATAAAATTTTGTCTATATGACCAAACTATCATCAATTATATGTAATTAAGTAATTAAATATAAATTTGAAACTTATATAATTGAAAGCATTTTGATTAAATTTGTAAAATTTTATTAATTAAATTTGAGTTTAGGGTATCAAATATGTACGATTTCAAAATACAGGGTACCAAATGAACATTATTGTAAACACAGGATACAAAAATGATACTTTGCAAAAACACAGGGTACCAAATCGTTACTAACCCTAATAATAATAATAAAAGTAATAAAAATCAGTTCAGTTGTTTGGACCAAAGTATCATAATTAGGGCTTCATTTGGTGTGTTTTTTGTTTTTTTGGGTTGGGATAGTGATGCTTCATCAACCCTTTAATCATGCTTTTTCTTACTTCACCCCTTTTCTAAATGCTTTCATTTTCCATCCATCTTGTCGAAATGGGCAGAATAATTAGTCAAAATAGGGTTTTCACATGCAAATTAGATTTTCTTTCCATTCACTTGAAAAATTAATATTCTGTGGGGGGGCATAACATGACCACACTTTAGCATAAGAAAAATCTTTAACTCTACCAAAACCTACCATCAAACCTATTTTGGTCAAAAATTGCCAATTTTTAGGCCATTGTGGTTAGTAGTGGTGCTTGTAATAATAGTACATTTTAATTGGATTTACTAAAGGTATCCAAATAAAAGAGGGTGAGGGAATTGGTATATAAAGTTAAGAACAATAATTAGTTAGCAAAAGTAGTTAGTAATTCAAATGTAAAAATACTTTAAAATGTAAAAAGATTAAGTCAAATTGACACTTGACTAAGACTAACACTTTTTTATCTCCTTAAAGAGCGGATTAACCTGATTTTATGAGGTTTAGAACCACCACTAATTCTGGAAATAATCATAGGTTTTAAAAAAATAAGAGAAAAATAAAAACCTTGCTTTATAGAAAGGTGTGGACACAACAATGAATTGATTATTTGATTAGTTAAATAATAAGAAGTTTCTTCAAAGAAAAAAAATAAAGAGATTACCATGTAAAGATGGTAGGGCACAAGGATTATCTCCTGAAATGTACTTTTGCTTTTCTTTGTGATCTTTTGAAAAGTAGTATCCCTCTCTATGTGCCCATCATTTTCTCACCCACATATAATGTCTTTCCCCCATTTTCTTTACCAAAATAATATAACAAAAGACAAGTTAAATATAGTGAGACAGACCAATATAAAGTTTCATTCATATGATAATTTAATTTCACTACTCTTTTTGAAAGATTAGAGTTGAACAGGGTTTGATGTAGCCATCAAGATACTTGAGAAAGCAAAACTAAGTTGCTTATTCACTAGGCCAGAGCTGATAATGATCTTTCATAAAAGTAAACTAGAAAAATAAAGGAGGGTCTTTACCTCAGTTTGGGAAGGAAAGAAGGGGACATTGCAGCCCTACAAAAAAAAAATCATGTAGGAAAACAAGTATATATAGATATAGATATAGATATAAATATATACAGAAGTTGGGAACTGCCAGTCCAGAAAAAGAATGAGAACTCATTTATTCTTATATATATGCCAAACAACTTTCCCAATTTGAAACAGGATCACATGAAAGTTGGTATTGATGTCAAATTCAAATGAATTCTGGTGTCAGATCAGTTAACCAAGGATAAGGTAGCCTCAAGTGGCTAGAACAAAAATGGAATTTCAACCGGACAGATTGAAACAAGTTCTTCTGATTGACTCTGCTTCCTTTAACAAAAATTGCAATGAACAAAAGGTGTACCTTTCTTAGTTTTATATCTCATTTCCATTTAAGGGACTGCCTGATTCCGGTATAGATGAGTCCCAACGACCGACCAATCAAGCAAACTAAAAAGAATGAGATGGCATCGGTTACTTTGTTGATAACAGCTCTAACAAATGGCATTCCAATGTCGGACAGCTCTAGTAATAGGCTGAAGTAATACCTCCTACAACAACACACAAATCAACCATAATCCTCTTTGGAGTTTATTTGGAAACGATGAAACAGAAATTATCACTTTAAACATTATAAAGTAAAAAGGGCAAAAAGGGGGAAATGGCAACAAGAGCTTACCACCCTGCCAGGGCCCTCAATTCCTTTGTCCGCTTAACTGACATGGAAAAGTGGTTTAGGGACACATAGGTTAATGAAGATGGTGCAATTTTAGATTTGTTCTGGATAAGCCTTTTCCACCAAGAATTTTCTGTAGAACTATTGGTTGGTTCCTCAACTAGGCGTCTTTGAAGTGTGCATAGGTCAAAGCGATCTTCATACATTGACACAACTGCCTCCAAATTTTGATACAGCCACTGATTTAAAGCTACCTAATGATGAGGTCATTTCTTGATTAAATTTGGAATTCATGTTAGTGTACCAAAATAGAAATAAACAAGAAGTTGTGTACTTAAAATCTACAAATAAAAGCTTTCCTTCTAGACCCAAAAATCACATCTATTCTGTGTAAGTCCTCGAAGCATTCTGGTTACAGTAATTGAAAACATGATGATTACTCATTTCTATATAAGTTAATATGATGGCTCAGAAAAAAATTCTAAAAAACAAAGTGATGCCCTATTATTCATATAAAGGAAAGAAATAGAACGCCTAGGCACATAGCAGATCAATAGTATCATGCAAGAGACAAGTTCAATAAACAACACCATGCGAAGATGATTACTAAGCTCCAGTGCTTCACAAGGGTGTACCTCATTGCGTAATCTTTGAAGAGCTCGTGTTGACAAAGTACATAATGCCATGCACAAGTTATTCATTTCATTCGAGACATTACTATCAACAGAAATAAGCTCTAAATATATGCTTGCCATCCCATCAGCTATATTTACCAACAAATCTTCCAATATGGAAATTCCATTTGAAAAAAACAAGCTCTTGTCATAATAGCAATCCTCCCTGATAAAAATACATATGAAGGTAAGCACACTCATAAAAGTTAAAGACATGTTAATTACAGAATGCAATGAACAAAGAGAATAACATTGGTCTAAAGTCAAGCGAAAATACCTTGCCAATGAGAAAATTCTTCTTAAGGAACATTATGTGTAGAGTGCATATGCAGCAGTAAAAGATTATGGCAATCAACATCAAACAGAGACAAGTGCTCATCTGTTAATTTAAGTACTTTATGAGAGGTTATTTTTTACAATATTTATTGTGCTGCATGTGGCCACATAACTTTAAAGGGAAGTATTCTGCAAAATCAATCGGGATACTAGCTTATTTCGTTCAGAAATTCAGACAGTGGTGTAATTTCTGATAATTTACACAATGACAGTTACATAAGAATTGTATCATTTGTATTTATAGAACTGCAGCAACTTAATCAAAATATACAAGCAAACACAATAGATAAATGATGATATGCTAACAGATAAGATTAAATACACAAGACACGCATAAATGATTTACCTGATAGAACCAAAACAAAGAAAGCACAATAAATCTGCATAAAGATCTTCCTTGCCTGAATTCTTTATGTTCAGCAGAATAGTGTTGTCTCCATTTAACTTTGCACCCAACAATGAAACAAGTGCCTTAAAAGAAGGGTACAGAAAAACATCAGCTGTAGAAATATTACAGAAAGGTACATTGAATTTCGAAACTAACCTTGTCAAGATTGATGCTTGCAAGGGCGTGCTCCCTTTCCAGCCAAGTCATGCACACAGGTTGACATGATTTTCCAATCACTCTAGAAAAAACAATCAACCTATCATACAAGTCGATAGATTCAGTGTTTGATATATTATTCACCTGCATGATCAAAATAAAATAAAAATGTAAGCTAGCATCATAGCGCAAAGAAAATTAGT
Source organism: Humulus lupulus (assembly GCF_963169125.1). Classification (NCBI taxonomy): domain Eukaryota; kingdom Viridiplantae; phylum Streptophyta; class Magnoliopsida; order Rosales; family Cannabaceae; genus Humulus; species Humulus lupulus. Next base: position 4,302,220 of record NC_084793.1, read on the forward strand.
TCAAGGAACTGACATATGGAACAAGTAAGATTAAATCTGTCTAGAAGACGTATGACAAGAAGAATTTTACTAGATAGTGAGAATTGTTGAATTAAATAATTGGGGAACAACTAGTCCATCTAATATAATCAGATTGCTCATCAGCTATATCATTCTCATGTATTAAATTTATATTTCCACCCTGAATAGAAGATTTCTAAAAATTTCACTTTCTAAAATATTAGATTAATCAGCCATATAATCATCAACTAATTTAAAAATCATCACATTTCACAAATAAAACAGTGAAATTGTTGTACATAGTATTTAAGAGTTATGGCCATTAATTAAATGATAACAGTTCAAATTAGCAGGTCTAGTATTAAAAAAATTCTGAACCTTTAATGAATTGGAATGCATAAACTCTTGCAATAAAAAAAAGTTTAACAAAGTAATTATTGCTAAAACAAGAACACAGATCTTACCTCTTCCTCAATTTGCTGAAAAGTAACCCAGAGCAATCTTAATCTTGGACCATCCGCAAGGGCACTCAAATTTAAAGGTCGTTTTGGACGTAGCTCACTGTATTCAAGAATCCTATTTCCCAAAACATCTCCACGTTCAAAGGCATCCAAAGAATCCAAAAGTTTCCTTTTAACGATATCTAAAACATACTTTGGATTAGCTAGGTCTTTGTTTGTTGTTGAGCTGCAATTAACAGAAGATCCCTAAGTAACTAAGTGAAATAATAACAAGTAAATCTGAAGATAGAAGCATTACATGATCTGTCAGTAACTGAGAAACTTATATTTTATTCCAACAACAGAACATGAAACTTCAATTTTTTGAGATGCATACCCTTACCTACCAGAAGAGGTTGAACTTCCAGAAACATTGCTGTCACTGGAGACATCCTTTCTATAAGGCTGCCTAATAGGAATTACACCAGCCATATAAGTAAGAAATATACTTGACATCAGAAGTATCTGATCAACAACTGGTACCCAAGTAGAAGCCGTTGCACCTTCAGAGTTTACCAATGATCCTAAACAGGTACAATTGAAAGTTGCCCTCCTGGACCAAAGACTTGCGCTCAAGTTTGAGAAGCCAGGAACACTAAGCTCGCTCATTTTCAACCCCGGTGACTGCATAGAGTTGCGGCTTCCATGTGAATACTTCCTGTAGTCATAACTACAACTAATAACCGTGTTGAGCTTGAAGAGCATAAAACCAAAACATATACATTGGTGGTGTAACAAACTGGTAAAAATTTCTACTCAACTGGCTCAAAATAGCAAACAGAGATATCTAATATCGTGAAACACTAATAAGCAAGCAAGCAAACCTTTGTACTATTCTGATATGTGATTTCCGGGGTGAGAATCCCTTTTGTTTGATGGTACAACTTATCCGCGTATGCAGCTTAACACATGACATCGACGGCACATACTCTGCCATAAGTGAATAAAAGGAACTCCTTTTCCCTTCAATCAACACAATGAATAGCAAGCATACTCAATGGAATGAGTATAACCAACCCCACCTACAATCACTAAATGAGCATCAAAATTTGATATTGAAAACCCAGAAAACAACTAACACAAGCAATTAATCAACTAGCATTGGTTTAAAAAACTGAAAAAGTTGTATACAAGAATGAGAAAACAAAAGCAAACTACTCTCATTTCCTATTCCAACATCTTTGGAACAAGTCAAACAAAGAGATACAAAATGTACCTATACAAAACCTCCTTTCTCACCCTTCCCAAAATACAATCCTCCATTAACAGCTTAAAATTACAGAAAATACCACTCTACCTCAGAAGATTCCATACACAAATGCATTCATTTACCAAAAAAAAAAAAAATCAAATAAGACAATAACAAAATCAAACTGTAATGTAAATGTACCGAATTGAATTGAGAAGAGACTTCAACTAGGGTTTGAGAAATTGATAGTGAGAATGTTCGATTCGAATGAAGGGAGATGAGAGTGAATCGATGAGGATTGGGGTTGTGCGTACCTGATTTCCTCCCAAAATCTCGAACCGTACAAGAACAAGGTACGCTAGTACTACTCTACTGTGAATTTATTACTAAACGGCTGCGTTTTGAGCTCAACCCCGCAATTTTATTTTTTTCATTTTCTGTTTTGTATTTATTTAATTAAATAGGAAATGGGCAGTTGACCAAACCCATTTCCAATGAATAAGTCATCGAATAAAGCAATTTAGTATTTCAATATAAAATAATTAATAGCTGATTGTATTATTGGAGAAAATTTTAACTCTAAAATTATTATTATAATTAAAATATTATGAAATATAAAGTCAACAAGGGGTGGTGGCGCAGTTGGCTAGCGCGTAGGTCTCATAGCTACTGAGTGATCCTGAGGTCGAGAGTTCGAGCCTCTCTCACCCCAATATTTTGATTTTTTTTCCGTTTCTTTGAAACGTTGTCGTTTATCAGCTATTATGTCGTTGTTTAAAAAACATCGTGTTTTCTGATAATTTGTCGTTTTTATGAGAAGTTGTCGTTTTAAAAAATTATGTTGTTTTCTCATAATAATGTTGTTATCTTGAATTTTCTCAATTAAAAGTTATGCTAATATACTCTATCCCCAATATCATTCACTCAATCAACAAAACTTTTCATAATATGAATTTTATTTTTCGTCAAATAACCCAGTAGATTTGTGTGATCTTTAATGTTTTTATTTTTCATATGTGAATCACTACTGCAATTGAAAAATATTTGGGGTTTCTAATATTGAGCGGTCGGGATAAAACTCGACTCTTTAGTACTATTAAGGAGAAGAGTTGGTCGAAATTAATTCATGGAATTCTATATTATTTTGTCTATACCAACATATATGTCATATCTTGTTTTTAATTACCATCGAGTTTTTGTGATGAGTTGGAATCATTGATGGCTCGATATTGGTGGATGATTAAAGATTTAATTATTTAGCGCCCACGAGGATGGAATATGGAATTGTTGAATCAATATTTCAATGTCACTGATAAAGAGTGTATATGTGTTGTTCTTCTTAGAAGGTTGATGGACCCAAAATTGATAAATTTTAAATATTAATAACTCGTAAGCACACAAATATTTGTGTAAGGACGAGGTCGAACCCAAATGAATTGACTAAAATAAAAAATAAATTATTTTAAACTAAAAATAAATAAATTATAACTTAACTCTAAAGATTGATAAGATTTAATGTCAAAAAAATCAAATATTGAAAATAAAGATATTTAAGAGAAGAAAGATAAACAAGATAGAATTGTAAGCAAGTTGTAATAGAAAAATTATTAAGATAATACAATCTACAAAATATAAACTTAATAATATTTATAAGTATATTGATAATAAAAATTAATCAAACTATCACTTCTTCAAACTAGATTTTCTATTTAAGCTTGAGTTATCATATAAATATAAGTTTTATCTTCACTATTAATATTATAATTTTAAAGTATTTAGTGTAAATCAATCTAATGAAAAAAAAATATAAAAAAACATTACTTATAAGACAAAACATAATATTTTTGTTCTAAGCTTTGATATGCTCGATTTAATGGCACACCTTAATAAAAGAATATCATAATATCATGATTTTGCACAAATGAAGATCAAGGTGTAAATATCTTTCAATAATAAAAAATACAATATATTAAAGATGAAATAAGATATTTGAAGAAAAAAATCCATAGACTTTATTGCAGAAAAATAGGAAATCACAATACAAGATAAATATTATCTAATTACATACTGTTTGATCATTACCTTAATAATCTTAAAAATATTATAAACTTATAACTATAATATAAAATACAAACATAATTAGAAAAATTTGAAGGATAACTCTTCCTCTAAAACTAAATGAAAAATTAACCAAAAAAAATAAGATAAAGAGAATGATATGGTTTTGAAATGTAGTTACAATAATTAATTTAAATTGATTAAATTAAATTTCAAATGAAGAATAATACGACATAATTAGTGTATAAAGATGTCTTGAGCCATGAGAAGGTGAATTTTGGAGTGTAATAATAGATTTTGTAGTGAAATATATAGAAAAAATTGGTAAAAAAAAACATTTGTGAGACAATGGGACAATGAGACCATTTGTGGGCTCAAGAGAAAGGATGGCAGGCCGGGCTTGAGGCAGGCGGTTGGGCCGTGGGAGTGCAGGCGGGCTGGGCTGGCTGTCCTGGGCGTGTTGTAGGGAGGCGGGCCTGGAGTGATTGATGGGCAGGTAAGCCTCACTGAGAGTGCTGGTGGCTAGGTGGTTGTAGGCCTGAAAGCTTGCTGGGCCGTGGGCTTTGAATATCATATTTTCTTTTTCTTTCTTCAACAATGCCATCTTTTCCATTCTAATTTCAGTTTTATTTCTCGCTTTTCAAAAATGCAACATACTCCGTACAAATAAATATAAATAAATTAAAGCTAAATATTTTCAATAATAAAATATGCAACATAAGTGTCATGAAAATATTAATTAAAACTTAATTTACTTTAACATTTAAGCTCAATAAAAGTGCATTTTTTTACTTCTAACTTAACAATACTAATTCAAATAATTAAACTACAATATATTGCAATAAAATATATATAAATCTAAAAAAATTATAATAAGACTAATAAATTCAAAAATTACTTGAAAACTTAATAAACTACTTAAAAACTCAAAGACTGAGCAACAATTAGCATAAAAATTGTAGTAAAATAACTCTATTTTGTAGAGTTATTATAGGTTTCTAAAAATGGATTCATGGTTATGGCTTTTTTTTCTTTTCAGGATGGTAATTATTATGTGAAAATGGTTATTTTTTTATTTTTTGCAACAACCACTCCTTAAAGAGAGATATATTTTCTTTATGGTTGAAGACGTTTTGGAAATCACATTTGCCAAAGAAAATACTATCATTGGTTTGGCGAGGCTTTCATAATATTCTTACTTCATCATGTTTGTTAAAAAAGAAAGTGCTTTTGTCTCCAATGTGTCCCCTTTGTGCTTATTCCGTCAACACTAACCGTCGTGTCATTTTTGGGTGTCCGACTTGCAAGAAGAATTGGAAGTTATTGCATTTTACTATCACATACAATATTAGTATGGAAGTATAATTTCAACAAGTTATTTTGAAAGCTTCGGAAGTGCTTTCTCAAAATTATTTTGAGTTGTTTCTACTTTCAGCTTGGTATATTTTGGGAGAAATGAATTAGATTATCCATGGTTGTGTTGCTCAAAATCCTAAAATAATAGTCAAACGCATAACAGTATTATTTATAAAATATGTTGCAATTCGAAAGTTAAGTGCTTTAAAAGCTTCGACGAAACGCCGATTGTTGCAACATTGGGAGTCTCCTCGTATGGGTCACAATAAAATGAATGTTGATGTCGCTGTAACGTCCTGGTTACCCTCAGAACAGTTACGGTGAACCGGAAATTTGACTCGCTACCCGAGTCCTTTGGTTAAAAACGTGATCTAGGTGTTATTATGAGGTTAAGGTGAAAACCAGTAAAAAGGAAAGGGTACATTTCATTAAGTAATTAAATAAACTGCTCATGAGCCTTTTGAAATGTTTACAAGTAGTTCGTAATACAAAAGAGTTGCTATAGTTTCAAATTTACAATCCCCGCCGGCCTAAGTGGCAAAAGTAGGGTAAACCCCTAGTCCCTCTAAGAACGCCTTGACCGTGGCGGTCAAGCGGCCTTGTATGTACACCACGTCGCCCAAGCTCTCCACTCAGGGTTGGTTAAGCTTTTCCTTCCCTTTACCTGCACCACATAGCACCCATGAGCCAAGGCCCAGCAAGAAAACACAATAAGGCATGATATAATATCAACAACGATCATAATAACCATTCAGGACTATCAGTCCAACAAATAGGTGACAATAGCCAAAAGTCACAATAGTGAGCATCGCTCCCTCTAGCCATGTGACGATAGGGTCACCAGGGCTTAACTGATAAGTGATTCTTTCATAAGCTTGGTCAGGACAGGTGTATGGTGATTAGTCACCAACATAACCTTCCTCACGACTATAGAGTCGAACTATGGACAACGTCCCTTAGCCATGTGACAAACGGTCACCGGGGTCATATACCTTGGTTATAGTCATCTGGTCGTAGACCAGGCAAGCGCTTATAAGTTCTTCGACCCTAGAGTCGGTCTAGCATTAATGCCATAGAGCCATTCAATGCGTGATTCTCGACTTTAGAGTCGGTCCCTAACTAGTCAGTGTCTTTAGCAGGTAAACAACGTACATCAGCATTTAATATGCAATCCACGTCCACATATATCAACCAACATGCCTCAATGTCAAACCATGCATGTCATATACCTATACAGGGTACAACTGTAATCCTACACTGTTTTCTTACCTCTGGTTCGAGTGAGAATTATTATATGAACGACCCCTGAGAACGATTAACTTTTAAATTCCTTGACGGCCACCTGGTCATAACCAAATTATAGAATTTATCAATAAAAGTGATAACTGAGGGTTCCCAAACCAAATCCCAGCCCCTGAGACATCAAATACCACCCAACCGGGTACTAGGTCCAACCTCGAGGCCTATGGTTTGAATCCCCAAGCTAAAAACCACATTTTGGCAAAATTAGCCTTAAGGGCTGCGACCCTCCTCTGTTGCGCCGCGACGCGCCCTCAAACAGAGAGGGCTCCCTGCCTGCCAAACGCCAAGGGCCGCGGCGCACCCCTGCTACGCCGCGACGCCCAGCCCAGACCAGCTAGAACGCCCACGCACGAACAAGATTTTCCCTTGTGCAATTCCCTCCCAAACCAGTCCTTCAAACCTTCATAAAACCTCTTCCTAACCCACAATTAAACCCCCAAACAACACCCTTAGCTCACTCACATTAAACTCCAATCAAACTAACACTAAAACCCCCTTCGATTCACACCTCCCACATCAAAACTCTAAGGCTGAAACTAACAATCAAAACAGAGCATGTATAAAAACCAGTGGCTAAAGCTCACCTTGGAACCGGTTTTGGACCTCCCTCACAAGCTAAATCAAGTCTCCAATCCAGCCCTTAAGTTTCCCTAGCTTGAATCTCCACCAAGAACTCAAAACCCTCAAAGGAGAAGTGAAGAAGATGATGTACGGGAATGGAGGAAGCAAACCCCTGTTTTTGTTCTGTTTATTCTACCACCTTCTACAATCATAAAAGTCTCATATATCCACCCCTAGAATGACTAAATTGCCCTTGTGTCATCTAAAGCCTTCCAAGCTACTCTAGGGGTAAAGTTGGTACTTTTAGCTTAACCCGTTAATCATAATTAACGCTTCCCAATTCCCGCTAATCTCAATATCCTCAAACACCAATAATTCATATCCCGTTACCCTAAAATCCCCGGTAACGCCATAACCATAAATATCACCCCGAGACTCACCCCGAGCCCCGAGCTCAAACCTGTTATGACCAAACCGATAAATCATGTTTAAAGATCGTCTCATGTCGAAATACTCGAACCAATCCACATTATAATGTGGTCTCACAATATATCATTAACACGCAAATAAATATTCAATTATACCCTCAACGGGCCAAATTACCAAAACACCCCTGTAAACAAATGTGGACTCACATGCATGCATTTAGCATCATATTATAGTATAATTCTCATAAATTTGCATAAACACATTTAATGGCATAATTAAACAGTTATGGCCCTCTCGGCCTACTAATCCAGCCATTAACCATAATAGGGAATCCGGGGCATTGCAGTCGCTCTAGATGAATCATCTCAAATTATTGGCATTGATGCCATTGTTTGGGCTTCAATCGGGAAAGTCCTTGCTTGTCTTTTCAAACCTCTGATTAGTATATTGTTTTATGTTTCCCTTATATCATAATTTAACTAGCTTCATACTTATTTTCTGCTAAAGGGGATCTATTTCATTAATAGCTTAGTTAGGGCATTTTTTTAAAAATTTTATCTTTAATGATGTTACTTTTGTTATATAGTGATTTTGCAAGTTGTTTATTAGTTGTTCAAGTAGTGGTTGTAGCTTTGGATTGAGTTTTACATCTAGGATGTTCTTTTTTTATTATAGAATCAGATTGTTTGACATTAGTATTAGTTTTCTTCGAGAGATCCAAGTTTTTGAATGATTTGAGTTATTTATTAGATGATATTGTAAGTTTGTTGTCCAATTTTTTTAAAGTGTCCTTGATCTATATTCGTCATTTGGCTAATAAGCATATTCATGAATTAGCCGAGACGCTCTTAAGATGGATGATGAACTTGCTTGAATAAAAGGGGTATCTTCATTTATTCATGATATATTATGTTATGATTATTATCAATGAATTATTCATTGTAAATAAAATATAATTTTTATTTTTATTTTTATGAGTATATCATAAATTTTCTATTCATTGCAATTGGGTATTTCTTGGTTATCTGAACAATACTTTTTTGGATATTTAATATAAAGATTTTAGTGTATTTACCATACGTTGATAATTCGATATCCCAGCCGTAGTTTATAAATTTTTATAACAAAAATCGTACTATTGTAAAGATTATTGATTTTCATATATTTTTGTAAACTTAAAGTAAAAATATCGTAGTTTGAAAAGCAAAACAATTAATATTGTGTTCATTTATTTTTTGGGCCCTAACGAACTCAATTTCGTTGAGCCCAAGTCCAGTTGAAAAACCCTAAACAGCAGAAAGGCAAGGTAGTCGTTTCTTCGACAATTGCCAAAACCCTAAAACTATAGAGAGGCTGCTACAAACCGTAGTCTCTTCCAATTAGTTTCTGATATCAAATCCAACAAACTAAGGTGCGAAAATGGTGAAGAGGAGTAAAAGTAAGCAAAACTATATCAAACTCCTAATTTTCAATTGCCGTTCTTATTTTGATTCTTCTTTAATTTTTTTATTCAAGATTTATTAATTGATTAAAGTTTCCATGGTTGGTAGAGAGTAAGAGTAAGAGAATTACTCTGAAGCAGAAGCACAAGGTCATAAGGAAGGTGAAGGAGCACCATAAGAAGAAGGCTAAGGAGGCCAAGAAGCTCGGATTGAATCGCAAGAGCAAGGTCGAGAAAGATCCTGGTATTCCCAATGACTGGCCTTTTAAGGAACAGGAGCTTAAGGCTCTCGAAGCTCGCCGGGCTCGCGCTATTGATGAAATGGAGCAAAAGAAAGTTGCCCGTAAAGAAAGGGTATTGCTTTGATTGTTTATTTTAGCGTTTTTCTCAGTTCTTCCAATGTCATGTATGTACTTTCAATAATTTGAACTGAACTGAATTGTTATTTTTGTGAGTTTTCTTTTTTATTCATTGCGAATGGAAAGCATTTTCTTAGTTAGCTGGTTATGACAAGTTAGTATTGTTTTTAGGCTCGGAAGAGAAAGTTGGGATTGTTGGAAGATGAGGAGGAAGATGATACCAAGTTGTCTGCAATAGAAGAGGAAAAGACTGGTGACGATGCTTCTGTATTTGGGAAAAACCGGGGTGTGTTCATGATTGAGCTTTTGTCCTAGCAGAATTTGGTTTTAATTATGATATTGCTTTCTTCTTCTTCTTCGTTATCTCTTGTTGTTCTTCTCTTCTAACTTTAAATTTGATGTCTTTTTTGTTGAACAGATAGCTCAGATAGGGCTTTCTACAAGGAGTTGGTAAAAGTTGTAGAAGCTTCAGATGTCATTTTGGAGGTTCTTGATGCTCGGGATCCATTGGGTACCCGTTGTGTTGATATGGAAAAGATGGTGATGAAATCGGGTCCTACTAAGCATCTTGTGTTGCTGCTGAATAAAATTGGTATTTACCCTATTCATTTTTTCTCCTAAATAAAAAATTGTATATTGTACATATGACTATGCAACATTACAAACACAGAAAAGAAAGACATATTTTCAGATGCAGATATTTGTGTGAGTTTTGTGGATTATGTTTGGGTTATCTATGTTTAAAATAAGTTGGTTCCTGGCTGCTAATTGCTTTTCGGAAAATTATAGGTGTACAGAAATATTTTAATTTTATTTTTTTGTGTATACTATTCTTCTTTTATTGATTGGAATTGTTCTTGATTTTCAGATCTTGTTCCTCGAGAAGCTGTTGAGAAATGGCTCAATTATCTCAGAGAAGAGTTGCCGGCTGTTGCTTTCAAGTGCAGCACTCAAGAGCAGAGATCAAATTTGGGGTGGAAATCTTCCAAGGCAGCTAAAACTACTAGTAGTCTTCTTCAGACAAGTGATTGTCTTGGAGCTGATACTCTCCTTAAATTGTTAAAAAATTACTCAAGAAGTCACGATGTAAGTTTCTTTTTGTATTATCATGATTGGCACAAATCTACAACTAAAGCAAACCCTTTTATTTTTATAATTTGGACAATTCATGTTCATTTTCTTGTATTGACCTTATTGGCATATCTATCTTTGGCAGATCAAAAGATCTATTACGGTGGGTGTAATTGGCTTGCCAAATGTTGGTAAGAGTAGTTTGATTAACAGTTTGAAGAGATGCCATGTTGTCAATGTTGGTGCCACTCCAGGATTGACTAGATCAATGCAAGAGGTTCAGCTAGACAAGAATGTTAAATTGTTGGATTGTCCTGGTGTTGTTATGCTTAAATCTAAAGAAAATGATCCATCCGTAACACTTCGAAACTGCAAAAGAATTGAGAAGTTAGAGGACCCGGTTAGTCCAGGTATTGAACAATTTTTTTTACTTCAACTTTCTGATTTTTTTATAATGCTTGTAAAAAAATTCTCAATTTGTTTAGCTTATAATTGTTTTTAACTTCCATAGCCAAAATTTAACAAACATACTCACTTACCTTGATGTGGATGATGACAGTGAAGGAAATTCTCAAGCTTTGTCCGGCCAAACTGTTGGTAACTCTATACAAAATTCCAAGCTTTGAGACAGTAGACGACTTTCTACAGAAGGTGGCCACTGTCAGGGGTAAGCTAAAAAAGGGTGGTATTGTAGATATTGAATCTGCCGCAAGAATTGTTCTACATGACTGGAATGAGGGTACGCATCTTTCTGCATTCTTTTGATAAAGTTCATATTGACTTAAGAATTGAAACACATGACTGAGCTAGGTGAATGCGTTGTTATTATTTTTTTTAGTATTTAATTTTTAATTTTTTTTTCCAGGCAAGATTCCGTACTACACCATGCCCCCAGTTAGGAACCAAGATGAAACTACTGAAGCAAAGATTGTTACAGAACTTGGCAAAGTGTTTAGTATTGAAGAAGTATACAATGGAGAATCTTCGTTCATCGGAAGCCTCAAATCTGTTGATGATTTCATCGAACCTGTTGAGGTCCCCCCAAGCAATCCACTTAAATTTGATGAAGACATGGTAGAGGTTTGTTATCTCCCCAAATTCTTTTAAATTGTTGTCCCGGGTTGGCTTTTAGCTAAGCTTTGAAACTTTAATTTTCTTCATTGGTTTTTTGTATATATATATAGTTGTTAGTGATAACATTGATGGTGTCTGATTTGTTTCAGGATGATGGTCAACGAAAGTCAACTCAAGGTGAAGGAAGTTCTCAGTTGGCTGATAATGGTGAAGAAGATGAGGATGACCAGGTGATGAAATCTGAAGAAAATAATGCAACAGGCAAGGAGGCCAAGGTAAAAACAGCTAAAAGCAAGCAAAATGAGATGTTATACACTGCAGAGGGTATTTTCAATCCCAAGTTGAAGAAAGCAGAAAAGAAGAGAAAGAAAAAAGCCACTAAACTAACCCAAGGAGATTCAATGGATGACGATTATGACTTCAAGGTGGATTACAAGAAGGGAGCTTCTATGGATGTCAGTGATGCCGAGGAATAAGTTTTTTATTTTTAGGTTATCTTGTTAGTCACAGTTTTGCTTTGCCTTGATTTTTTTGTTTTCATTTTTGGGAAAAAATTCATATCTGAAACTCGATTTACAAATGTAAGAAAATGTTGTATTCTGATATAATTAGCCCACTTATTAATTCTATCATACTCTCTTTCTAAAGCTGTGACTGGTCAAACTGAAGAGAAAGCAATATGAATGGTAATTGTTATAAGGTGATGAACAAGTCCAAATGACTAGGGAGTGTTTTTTATTTAGTTCCAAAATAAAAGCTACCTTTTTCACTTGGATTATACATCTAAAATAAATAAATAAAATTAAGAAAAAGCTCTGTGCCTTTATAGACTTATCAATATAACTTTATGGATGAGAGTTGACATGGTCAGATAACATCATATCAGATACAAAAGAAGATTAAATCAGTCTTCATTTGATAACCTTGAAACTGGATTTTGATTGGTAATATCTCGTTCCATATCAGCAGCTGAGGGAGTAGAGTCAGCCGAAAATGGTTGATCTATTGGACTTACATCATTGCTAGTTAAGGAAGAGGTACCTGAGGTAATCCCATTATTAACTGTTGTGGTCCCTACTGTAACAGACCTGGAAATCAGTCCTTGAGTCTCCATGGCTTCCCTTGCTGCTTTCTCTTTGGCTCTTCTAGCTCTTTCCAATACATCTTCCTACATAAGGATCAAAATATTACTTGCTGAATTGAGTTTTTACAAGGGTTTTTGAGCTTTCAATTAGTCATGGAGCAACAAAGTTGAAATTTCCAATAACTATCAGAAATTTCATGTAACCATCTACTTTGTCTGTATCTTGATCTTCCCTAGCAGACCATGTGTTTACAGAGGAAGACTGGCAGAGTTAAAATTACAAAGGAATATGGGTAAGTGGTGGAGGGGACCCTTCAACATCTGAAAATATAATAAAAACAATCTTCCACAACCAGCAATCTTTTCCATCATTGTTTCTGAATACAATCGTTTCAGACCAATCTCAAGAGAAAAACTCTGAAAAGAAAGAACCTCACTCGAACCAGCCAAAAATATCGAATGGAAAAGTACCAGTACCAGACCAAGTCATGATGTTTTTAATTTATGTTTCACAGGTGGAAAAGCTCAACAAACACTACCATGCTCGACATTTTAATGAGTAGAATAGCAGCATAATATGAGTGAAAGGAAACTGGAAAATAAACTATAAGAGGTCTCGCACATAAAGCTTCTCATCACCTCAATGAGTGTGGTGTTATACTTGCCCAAGTTTTTTTTCTTTCTTTTTCGTTATTATTATGAATAATGCTAAATCTTCCAAAATAGAACCCCAAACAATATCTTCCACAAGAAAAAATAACTCATGAAGCTATTAGAAAAATTGCATGAAGTTCCAAAGGAACCTTACTTGGAACTCCTGTACTTGCTTTTGTTGCTCAGATTGCAGTCGACCAATTGTACTCAAAAACTCCCCAACTGTTGACTCAATGCGCTCGTTTAAGGCTTCTGCTAGAGCTTTTCCCAAGAAAAATGCATCAAGAACACTTCTGCTTTCATTATCACCTGCAAAAAAAAAATGTAAAAAAGAAAAGAAAAAGAAAAAGAGGGTAGTGACTGAAGAATTAGACACATTACTTTTCTTGTAATAATGATTAAGGTAAATTATGGCACATTCATGAACCATCGAAATTGTTTCCCATAATGGTTTTTGTTATAGATATTTGGTCAGAATACATCCCAAGAGGAATAAGAACATACCCTAAACCAAATTACATAAATTAAATAACCCATTAAAGAAACCAAATAATAAATTGAGCAAGCATGAAATTTGGGACATGTGGGAGTTTTAATATGGAAAAAGCTAATCCAAAATTGAGAGAAAATTAAAGATAAAACTTTCCCACTTTTCTTTACTTCAAAATTGACTCCATTAAAAAATGTTAGAAAGACAGAGATAACAGAGAGACAGGGTCTGGAGAACCCAAATTATTTATATGAAAACCACCGAGAAAGAAAAAATCAAGTACCAGAACCAGGACCCCCGGGTCTCGTGCTACTATTACAAACTCCTTTTTTTATCTGGGTTTCCTTTGTTCTGGAAAATCTAACGCCTCTGAGCTTGAAATCTGAGGAGGATATAGTACCAGGATTGAAGAAGCTCGATGTGTAGGTGTAGCTACTGTGAGTTTTGGATTTAGATGGCAAGTAAGAAACGATGGGTCCGGAAGCTGAAGCTGAAGCTGCAAAGCCACTACTCATTTTGATTCAGTATCTGTGTTGTTTTCTGTCACTTTCTTCTCTCGTTGTTTCTCGCTTTTTCTCGACAACCAAACAGAATAAAAATATTTGTGGGTCTTGAATGAAATCTTTTAGTCGGAAAACTCCGGAGTGGCGAGTTGGGTTTGGTTTGGATCTATCCGAAGAATTGGTGGATTTTAATGCTTTGCCTAATTCAATGAATGGCACGTCGTTTTTCATATATAACGACTTGTCGTTTTTTTAAAATATATAATTAGGTAAAACCTGTGTCTTTGTATATTTTTTATTTTTGATATTTTGAGAAATTATAAATTAATTTTTTTTTTTACATACATAATAGATAGTTATAGTAGGCATCTTGCTAATTTTTGAAAAGTTACAAATAATTTATAATGCTGAAATCATTTTCATTTAATGATATGTGCAGCAAAATAATATTACACCAACTAATGTAACAATGTTATTTAACCAATCAAATTTATTTTAGGTGGGATTCACTATTTTGAAAAATAGTGTCACGTCAATTAGTGTAATATTTTGGTGCACATGTCATTTTATATAGAGAATTTAACAATAAATTCATTCAAAAACTAAGAAATTTGTGAAAAGAAAAATAAACAATAAGAACTTAATGGCTACTGTTTATAGAATTGAAGAACTTAATTGCTAAAAAATATTTTAGGGACTATATTGTCAAAAGAAAGTAAAACTCTAGGGATATTTATGCTAATTATTTTTAAAAGAATTTAGGTGGGGTACAGGGGTGTGCAAAAATTATTCAATCCAATTAGAACTGACCGTAAAAAATTAGATATCCAATTATGATTAGATCAGATCAGATTACATTTTGAAGAACAAAAATGGATCAGATCAGTTGTTGAATAAATGTAAAAGTCAAATAAAACAAAACAGATCCAATTGTATATATATATTTTAAAAATATATATCTATTTATGATTGTGTTTATAATTTATGTTGTATTTGTATGGTGTTGTATCATTTTGAATAAATTAGTTTTTCTATTTATAATACTATGAATTATTTGAATAAATTAAGCTAAATAAGTGTTTAAAAATATTGGAAGTATCCAATCTCATTAAATACATAAGGGACATATCTAAATGATTAAACCGATCCAAACTAATAATTGTAATAAATTAGTTCAAACAAGTTAATTAAAGGGCTTCTTGGCAAAATGACCTATTTTTTTAAGTTATTTTGCACTCTAGTCTAGTTTTAATAATTCTTTACAAAATGATCTCTCATAATTTAGACAGGTAGTCGAAAATTTAGACAGGTGGTCGAAAAATTTAGTCAGGTGGTTGAAAATTTTGACAGCTAGTTGAAAAATTTAGACAACTGGTCGAATTTTAGACAGAGGTCATTTTGCAAAAAATTATCAAACGTAGGCCAAAGTGCAAAATCACTAATAAAAAAAAAAAAAAAAAAAAAAAAAAAAAAAAAAAGAGAGAGAGAGAGAGAGAGGCTATTTTCACCCATTTCCCTTAATTAAATAATTTAATCTTATCAAATAGGCCTAAAATTATTTCACGTCATCTGCTCACGTAACGTAAGCATTAAGCAATATGTAATTTTAAATTACAAACAACGTGGTTTTTTTTATTTGTTCAGTTTAAATAAGTGACGTATGTCTGGCTTTATATACAGTCAGGATTTGCATTTGCATTGGGCATTTAATTTGTTGTTAAAATGCAATTAATGTAATAAACAATGACGTATTATCTTGGGTTTCTTAATTTCAAGTTATTGAGCCACGTTCTTCTATAAAAAAATACATTTAATTCATCTACAATAGACTAGATGTAAATAGTTTAGAATCCCACGTTATAGAAAATTGTGAGAATTGCACTAAAACCAACTTCATTGATAATAATAACAATAATATATGGTGAGTATCACCATAACATATAGTTCAAAGAATGATGCTAAAAACATAAGTTAATAACACTGACACATCATTGTGCGAAGTGTGTAAAAAGAGTGTTTCTCAATTGTTCAAATATATGTACATATTAGGATTAGGTAAAATACAAAATCTAATTAGTATAACACAAGTTAGGTACGAAACCCTTGACAATTTCACATAATAAATGTATGTATTTTGAGTTTAAATTGTAGGCCTTCAAAAATTGTCTTTTTGGTATAAAGCGGTATAATGAGATATCTAAGTATGTTCAAAAAGTTGAGAAGCAATCCGAGTTCTCTAAGGTTAATTTTGAGAAAGTTAACCAGTGGGGAGACGACATGTCACATGTTTTTAGGCGACACGTCGCCTACCCCATGTAAGAAAACCACGTAAAGGCCTTAAGCGATATGTCACTTGACTTTGATGTGTCTACTGCGTTTTTTGGCTCTAATTTTGTGATTTAAAAGCTCTAATCATGTTATTTAGATTTAGTGACAGTGCCTACACTAGAAAATAAGTCTTTTAGAGTTTTGAAGCCTTGATCAGACTTATCGACTCGCTTTCTAACACCTCAAAGATCTTAAGTTTTTTCCAATAAATTAATCAAGAAAATGCTTGTCTTGAGAATTTCAAAGATTTGTTCAATCACAATTATTTTTCTTTTTAGAAAAAGCCACAAGCATTTATGGTGGGCTAAAAAAATAGAGAATTTAGCTAGTGTTACTTCTCGTGTAAGAGAATTTTGGTGTTTTTCCCTCAACTTTGAAGTTTTCAAGTAGTGCCCTCAACTTTGAAGTTTTCAAGTAGTGTTATTCTTCTCGTCCTAGATTGGATTTCGCCTTTCGGTTTGCACTTGGTTTTTCTCTTGATTTTTTAGTATTCTATAGTGGAAGTTTCATTTATAATCTATCTATATAGCTGGTGTAAGTTCACTCTCCCCAACAATATACACAAAAGTTTCTAACCATGTCCAACAAATAATGCAAATATAGTGTAAAATTTAGTACAATAAATAAATATATGTTATGTTTGACATATTATTTGTAATTTTGCTTTAATGTATATTGACACAAATTAAAAAAAAACATATAGAAATATATATATTTTTCAATTAATTTTAATTATAAAATAAATTAGTATGTACTAAATTTGGCACAGATTTTAGAGCACACCATTAGAAAAATAATTTTATTTAAAAAAAAACTAAAAAAATATTACACCACCAATTCAGCACTTATACATATATCACTAACTAGATAACTACACTATTGGAGAAAATTATAATTAATCCATAACTAAGATTATTTTTAATATCAACTAAGGGTATTCATCGGTTGGATGCCAACCTTAACCCACCCAATGAATACTTTTTTTAACTAATAATTTTTAACTAAAAACTTTCCTATTTCAACACAAAATAAAAATGTATGAATGACAATGCTTTTAATGTCTCATAGAAATTATATTTATAAACTTATTCCAATTTGTGACATTGAAGATGAACTAACATGGAGAGGTGGGGAAACTGCTTGGATTGGAGGAGGACCAGGGAGTGAAGGAGAGGGATAAGGCCGCGTGTTAGGGAGAAGAATGGAATAGAAATAGTAATGGGAATGATATTATGATGTTTGATTTAGTTTTGGAAAGAACGTTGGAATTAGAATTCTCTTGTATGATTTGGTGTATGAATGGAATCAAATAAGTAGTGTATTAATAAAAATATAATTATTTTATCTATTTTTAAATATTCAATAAAATGATTGCAAAAAAATGGTCATTTTACTTTTTTTTTTCTAATATTATTTTGGAGTGGAATGAAAATTCCACTAAATATAGGCGTTCACTGCCTTTTTAGCTATCAAACTAATTTAAGAACTTGCCATGAATTAGAAGAAAATGACATTGAGATTTTACGTGGTTCAAGCTATAAAAGAGTCATAGTCCACAAGTATTTTAAATTAGTGAGTTAGAAGCTTGACTGGGGTTGCTGATTCAAATGGTGTAAGAATGGGCTTCATGTTTGTTCTTGTTGCTTCTTTCTTGCTTTCGTCAGTTCTTGTTGTAGACGGAGACCGAGGGATGAAGACCGAGGGACATGGCTTCAATCTCGCTTCAGATTTGTTCGTGGAGGAGCTGTTGTGCGTGGAGCGTTGTCAGATCTCGCACTTAGCTGTCCGTGGAGGGGCTGAGCTACTATCCCCTTTGCTCTTGCCAAATTCTTGCTACAAGAGAAGAAGAAGACGAAGAATAGGTAGAACTTAGAGGAGAGCTTCACGACGAAGCTTAGCCAGATCTTCATCTGGGCTCGCAGGGGTCATGAGTGGACATTGGAGGAGAACGACAAGGAAGAGTAGATCTAAGTTTTTTGGGCAATTGTTCATCTGAAGTAATTTGGAGTTTTTTTGTTGGCATTTGCTAGATTCTTGGTTTTTTCAACTTTGTTTAGGCATTTGTTAGTGTTGTATTGATGCTTAATCTAGATTTGAAGGATGAATTCTAATGAATTTTGTTTATATGATTTTAATTTAAGTTTAGGAGTATGTGTCATTTTGATTTTTATTTATTAAAATTATTTGTACATTTTAATTCATTTAAATATATTTTAATAATTAATAATATTATTTTAAATATTTATTTCATTTTAATTTGTTTTTTATAATATTAAATTAATTAATATATAAAAGTATGGGTATTTTAGTTATATTGAAAAAAAATTGACCAAAATATGATGCAAGATATTTTTTTGTTCCATTTTGTAAAACACAGAGTTTAAATTATTATTTAATAAAACACAAGGTCCGATCAATAACTTTTCAAAACACAATATCCAAAATGATATTTACCATTATACAAATGATTCCAACTTATCAAATTTGGCATATTTAACAAGGTTCTAGAAGATTCATTTATACATAGAAAAATAGATGATTGGTCAAGGGATTTTCGTAATAGTTTTAAGTAAATTAACCACTTTTTTTTAGCTTGTTATATACTAAGAAAATATTTTTGCTCTTTTATTAAAAAATACATAAATTTAAATGTCATCACCAAAAATTAATGTTTAGGTAGAAAGATGGGGTGAGCTGTAATTAATTGTCATTATTTTAGTCATAACTTTAATTTTTTTAGGTTAAGTGTCCATTAGAAAGGAATATTTTGGTGGAACATCACAAGAGTCTTAACCTTTTTTTTTCATCTAAATAGTTTTATATAAGATGGGCAGTAACCATAATAGATAAATAAAATTAAAATATAATCCCTTAAATAATAATAATAATATAAAAATACAATGGGCAAAATTAAATGTGTGTGCCATTTTATGAACAATAAATTGATGCTTTTTAATCATTAAAAACCATAATTATAGTGTTTTAAGTAAAAACAACAGTATGAATATTCAATAATTAACTAAGTCTATTATCATTCTCTTCACTATGGAACAATCAATGAAACAATGTTAATTTGTCTTTTATTGATTTTAATGTGTTGCATGTGAATAGAGAGGATCTATGGACTTGTTTGGCTTCATAATTTAATATCTCTTTTTGTTCAAAAAAAACCTAAAAATATTTGGCTTACTTAAAAAAAAATGGAAAACATCTTTTAGTTGTTTTCCAAAATAAAAAATTAAATCTGATCAAATAAGAAAAAAAAACTAAACATTTTTAATTAATCCATTCCTTGATTAATTAATGAGTAATGATATTTCCACTTAAAATATGTACAAAACATTACACATAGTGACGTGTCAGTACTTTTTAAAACAATAAGTCTTAATTTTAATAAATGTGATTGACTAGACTAAACTGTCACATTATTATGTGCAATATTTGAGTATATATTTTAGGTACACATATCATTACTCTTAATTAATTAGTTGTAGACTAATCAACATACTTAAACTCATAATAAAAGTACTTAACTAATTTATAAATAAGAATTTAATGTGATATTTATTGTTCCTTGGCAACACTATAATTATAGCTTTTGTTTTGCACCTTATGACTTAAAACTAAACCTTAACAAAATTATCAATTTATAATTCACATTTAGTAATATTATAAAATAAATAAATATTGTCGAGTAATATGGCATGAGTCATAAGTGATTATTTTTGTTTATTTAGGGTTATGTTTGATAATTTCAAAGTATTAATTAAATGTTTGTTTTTTGTTTTTGGCAAAAAGTATCAATTAAATGCTATTAAATACATATGGAGATATCTCACAATTTTGTCAACATAGTTGAACTGTTGAATTGAACAAGTGTTTTAAGAACCAAACAAAAATTCAAAACCACCAGCCTTGCTTCTAAATTTAAAATAATTTAATATATATAAGGGTTTATATTTTGATCTTATATTTGATCAAATTATTTATTTAGATTTTATATTTTGATAAATAATTTTTTAGACCCTATATTTTGTAAAGTATTTTAAATAGAACTCTAAATTTGATTTTGATTAAAAAAATTTGAGTTAAAATTATAAATAATTCACTAAACTAACAATTTAAAATAAAAATAAAATTATTTTGCTTAGCAACTGTGCTGTTATATTCAATTTTTTCTTCATCAAAATTGAGTTTATGAGTCTATTTGAACTATTTTACAAAATAAAAGGACCGAAAATGAATTTGTCAAAACATAAAGTCCAAACAGATAAGGAGACAAAATCCAGAATTAAAAAAAATATAAAACCAGTTTACAATAATAATTAATTATCTGGCTAATGTATTTTTCGGTAATTTTTATGGAATTGGAGGGCACCTTAGCAAATTCATAACAAAGACACACTCGCTACCTTTCTTATGATTCAAGCGAAAACCAAACATTTTCTCTCTCTCTCTCTCTCTCTCTCTCTCTAAGAATAAAATCATCATCTTCGGAGTTTAAATTTCTTCTCTGCAACAAAAACCCTCTGTTCAGTTCAGAGCTTTTCTTTGAATATTTTTTCTCTCTCTTAGGGTTTCGATTCACGTTGATGGGGCAGCAATCGTTGATCTACAGCTTCGTCGCGCGTGGGACGGTGGTCCTCGCCGAGTACACCGAATTTACAGGCAACTTCACCAGCATAGCTTCGCAGTGCCTTCAAAAACTCCCGGCCACCAATAACAAGTTCACCTACAACTGCGATGGACACACCTTCAATTACCTCGTCGACGAAGGATTCAGTAATTTTTTCTTCTTAGCTTTTCGATCTATTCCGATTCCTTCTCTTTGAACTTTGAGCTTTGATCTTATTGCTTTGATTCACGATTTGGTCATGGTTATCAGATATATATATCTATGAAACTGTATGATTTTTATTTTTTGAAGCCTTTTATAATAGATTTGTTGTTTTGTTTAGCTACTAAGCTTTTTCTATTGAGAGAAATGGAGGAGAGATGATATCGAGATTGAAAGTTTAATTTTGATTGGTTTGATGCGCTTTTATTTGAACGAATCATAGAATACAATACATGTAACTCGGTTTATTATGCAGTTGTTGAGATAACTTGCTGGACAAAGATAAAGTACTAAGGACCCCATAAGGGGGAGCTTCAGTGGTCTAATCCTTGGTTTGCTCCCATATTCCTTGTAGCGATTTACGTAATTTGATAGAGTTTCTTACTATCTAAAAGATTGTAAGATTCAGCTAGAAGATCCAATATATATTATATACATATTTTAAAAAAGGAAAGATTAAGTACTAAATCTGGTTTAACGTACCAAATTATAGAAAAGGTATATTAGGTAAATAAGCTCATAAATATTTTCACCAATCATGTTCTGCTTTAACAAAACAAAATGCTGTATTGTGCTATGAATTTAATACCAAAAGAGGAATTTGTTTATTTAAGAAACTCTTTTTTTATTTTTTGGATTTTAATGAGCCTTGCTGTTTTGGTTGTTTTAATCATTCTGATTTTACTTTTGCTTCCTTTCTGTAATAAGTTTGATTACGTAGTATGCATTACCAACGATCATACTATTTTTTGTTTTATTCTTGGGTGATTGGTGTCATAGTATTAGAATAAACATGTTTCTTCGTTCTATGGCCAGATTTACTAATCTGTAATGGAACAATGAAACTGTTTCTCTTTCCCTTTTATTCATGTATAAAAGGAAATATGTTTTGTGAATCTTTTGTGAAATTACTAAACTTGGAAGTTGTGAAACTTTATCAATCCATTTCAAGACCTTTCCTTTTGCATCTCTTTTCATTACCTATTCGTGGATGTGCACTATATGTATAGTAAAAAAGAATGTAAGTTCACATGCAAAGCAGTGGTCAACTCATTTTCTTCGTTTCCGGTTTGCTCATTTCTTAGAAACTCGCTGCGTATAGTCTGTAAGACCTTATTGAGATAATCTTTGATTTCTGCAGCTTACTGCGTGGTTGCTGTAGAGGCTATTGGTCGACAGATTCCAATTGCGTTCCTTGAGCGAGTCAAGGAGGATTTTACCAAGAGATATGGTGGAGGCAAAGCTGCAACAGCAGTTGCTAATAGCCTGAACAAGGAGTTTGGGTAAATCTCTTCTCTTTACTAATCCATTAAGTAAAAATGTGTTTTTCTAATGTATAAATAACTTCAAAGTTTTGGCGAACTATATATTTAGATCCAAATTAAAGGAGCACATGCAATATTGTGTGGATCATCCGGACGAGATCAACAAGCTTGCTAAAGTAAAAGCTCAGGTCTCAGAAGTTAAAGGTGTTATGATGGAAAATATTGAAAAGGTAAGGCCCTGCTCTTCCCTCTTCTAATTGATATCTTGGAACTGCAAAATAAAAAAAGAAAATTATTTCTTTGTTATATTTCTATTTATTATCTGTAGTCTTCTCCTTCTCTCCACCCTTTTGGTTGTTTCTGTTCTCAGATGTTTGGATTGTTGCGGTTGTTTATAACTTGGGAAATGCTGTGTGTGTGACACTCGATTTTTTTTATTACTTTGCCCTGTGCAGGTCCTGGACCGGGGAGAGAAAATCGAACTTCTGGTTGATAAAACAGAGAACCTTCGCTCTCAGGTCAGCATTTCATCATAGCTTTATTTGTTGCCATTGAGTTATATGAATGAACTTGTAGAGGTGCAGGTTTTGAATGTCTTTTTTTTTTTTGACTGAAAAAAAAATGATATTGTTGGCTGAAAATGTTCTCTTTACTTGCTAATGGGCATTGAGAACCGTATATAACCAATAAATTCCAGTAGTGGATTGGAGTCAGATTAGTTGTCTTTATGTCTTTAGATTTATGAGGTGGCATCCTATGGTTGGTTGTTTAATGATACATATGTGTGGGACCCGATATTGAATTACACCAATAGCGATACACTATCTTTTTGTGTTGTTGGGCACCAAGTAATTCTCTTAGATTTATAGTTTTGAAAGAAGTGCGGTTCATATTTCAGGCATATGATTTTTGTCTCATCTCTTGGCTGCTTTTATTTTAACTTCCCAATTAATCAACTTTGTTACGTAGGCGCAAGATTTCAGGCAGCAGGGGACCCAAGTGAGGAGGAAGATGTGGTTGCAGAACATGAAGATAAAGCTAATAGTTTTGGGAATCTTAATTGCACTGATTCTCATAATTGTTCTCTCTGTTTGTGGAGGCTTCAATTGTTGATGGCTCTTCACTCCTCTGGCACTATTCTATGTTGGAGTTCCTCTTACAGCTTCATCTTGCCACCATTTTTTGGTTTGCTTTTTCCACTTTTGTCCGATACAGTCTACTGTTAAGACTGTATGTATAGTTTGTAGTGAATTCTTTCCTTGTCTAGTCTTTTTGACGCGTGGAATGTCTTTTGTTCCTTTACCTTGAATCTTTTTCGAGGTTAAAACAATGGAAAATTGCAATTTTGTGTGATTGATTCCAAATTTGTTTGATAGTATTTGTAATTCATTTTGATGCTCTCATTGTATGGCATGCATTTATTTAACCTTGAGAATCTTTTTTACACTTTATCTTTCCTTTCCATAGGAAAATGCATCTCTCAAAACTATCAAATATCAAGAAAGTTAGAAGAAAAAAGGAAAAAAAAGACATTACCAAGAAAGGTCAAAACCAATGCATTATTTTCCTAAATCTGTGTATGGTCTCGATGAAAAGAATCTCTATAAAGATGGTTCCCACCTATATAAGACAACCTGCAAATTGTGCATGGCTTAGTTGGGAACAATGCCCTATTATAATATAAAGTACAACATCGTAAACATGAGCTTTATTAAAAGAAGAAATAGGTCGAAAGTTGCTGCGAATTCTGGTCTCAAAGGCCTAATTAAAGCACAAAAAAATAGGTACCTATAGATCACCATTTCGTAAGCAGATCTCCATGTTGTCTATCAATCTGACTTTCCCAAACCACGCAGCAACGCAGAACACAACAGGACTTGTGATTTCTTCCACAGCCCTTAGACTTTCTTGGTCGACAATCTGCTACCATAAAAAAGAACATTTTATTACATCTTTAAGGCTCATTTTATATGAATATTGTAAAAGTATTCCTAAAACTAGAGGGGACTATAACGCCCCACGTTACTATGACTGTTTTCCAGGAGGTCACCCATCATGAGATTACTTTAATTCAAAAACTCTTAACTTTGGAATTCTCATGTAATGGGCTGCCGAAAAGAATATGCATTTTGTTGGCATATGTAGTACCCATCAATCCATTTAGGCCCTCTTCAGTCCCATACCTACACAGTCTTAGAATCATCACACTTGACCTTACCCAGGCGATGTGAGATTGCACATTTTTTACTCGGTCTTTCTCCTTGGGGATCACGAGATTCTGACAGTCACAATCACCCTCTCTTAGGGGTTCGATGTCCCCGTCGGCCACACTTTTGGCTGGGTCAAGGCTCTAATACCATTTGTAATACCCCACGTCACTATAGATGCTTCCTGGAATGACGACTGACCCTGCAAACCAACAAGAGTCTTTCCAACGTGCTTGCTTCCTGGGAAAACTTATCAGGAGGTCACCCATCATGAGACTACTCCAAAGTTAAGCGTGCTTGACCTGGAGTAGTCTCATGATGGATAACCTCTTGGAAAGTTTTCTACTGGAAAGACTCGTGTTGGTTGCAGGGTCAATTGTCATTCCAAGAAGCATCCATAGTGACGTGCGTCGTTACATGGGACACTTTTGGTTCTGGAAAATGTATTTTGAATCCAACAAGTAAAAGCACTTGAAAATTGACTTTTCTTTTTTTTTGGGTTTACCTCAGCATAATCAACTTTTCCACCAGCTTCTTGGATTGCTTTGGTGACCAAATCTCTCAACTCTTGACAATTAACGTGACCCTTTTCTGCAGCAATTCTAGCTCTTAACAAGGACCTGTTTATTGACAATGCCTAGAGACACAGAGAACAATAAATTGACCACAATCAAACAAGTTGTACCACTATAGTAAATAGAGCTGAGCAGACAATATCATTTGTAGGGTAGCATACAAAAGAACATAACCAAATAAAAACGTACATGACAAACAAAAATTTAGAATGATAAAAAAAAAGAACTTGGTCACTAGTCAGTACCTGTTGTCTTTGTTCAGGTGAGAGGTGAACATTGCGTGAACTCATTGCGAGGCCATCATTATGACGAACTATTTCAGAACCTATCACTTTAATGGAAAAATCAAGATCTCGAACCTGTAAAGATAAACAGTACTATTGGTCACAATGATGTTTAATATTATGAATAGCGCTACTGACATGTTCAAAGATTCAATGGAATATGTACTAGCAAAAACATAAGACTACAACACACTAAATTGGTCTCAAATGATCAAGCAAGAAAATGAGTTTTGGTACCATTAACAGAGCTACAGTGTACTACATTCAAACGTTTAACATTTTTGCACAATTGAGCTAAGCTAAGCCAAAGAGAGGAATGTGAGAAGAAATCAATCAAAACTCACCAACCGCTGAATAACTCGCCATTGTTGATAATCTTTCTTCCCAAACATAGCTACATCTGGCTCCACTATATTAAACAACTTGGTTACTACAGTGGCAACCCCTCGAAAGAAAACAGGCCTACTCTCCCCACACATACCCTTTTCCAAATTTTCAACTCTGACCCAAGTCTCATGCCCAAAGCCACTATCTTCTACGCATGAAACCACTCCAGCTCCTTTCAGTTTTCCCCCTTTACTCTCAAACCCATTATCACCACTCAGATTTGGTCCATAGTCGTATAGATTATGAGGGTGAAAAACGACATCAACCCCACCGGGAATAGCCATGAGCTTCTCGATATCACCACGAAAATCAGAAGGGTATGTGGAAAGATCCTCGGTGGGAGAAAACTGACCTGGGTTTACATATATCGAGACCACTATGAGATCAGAGTGGTTGTGAGCTTCTCTCACTAGCGTTATGTGACCCTCGTGGAGATAACCCATTGTGGGTACGAAGCCAATGGTTTTGCCTTGGGATCTCATGGCTCTCGACCATTTCCTCATCTCATGTTTATCGGTTATTACCTCTGGTTCCTTTGTAGCCATTTGAGAACTGGGTTTTGGTGCTCGTGTTTTGTGGGTATAATACCAGAGAGTTATTGAAGGAGATTGAATTCGGAGGATTCGATGAAAATAAGCCTTTTGACAAATGAAATTGAAAGGAAATATGCACAAGTCTAAACATACTATATATGGGTTTGGTAAGGTGGCGGCTTTTTTTTCTGACCAACGAACAAAGATAATATTTTTTAATACTCTTATCAGTAAAAGTAATCACCTTCAATACTAAGGGTTTATAACTTTTTTTACATAAATTTTTCCGATTAACTTAACTCTTTCCACCGTGTATTTTAAAATTTTATTTTTCGACTAAAATGGTTTAAATAGATTCAAAATTCAATTTTGATAAATAAAAATTTGAATATTACACCACACAGTTTTTAAGTAGAATAATTTTATTTTTTTTCTGAAGTATTCGTTTTGTGAATTATTTATGATTTCAGTTAAGAAAATTAAAAAAAAAAAGGATTTGGGATTCTATTTGAACAATTTTACAAAATACAGGGTCCAAAAAGTAATTTATCAAAACATATAGTCCAAACAAGTAATGAGACAAAATAAAGAGTCCAAAAAAGTATAAAACCCTAATAATAATAATAAGAGATATTAGTGGCGATAAAACACAATTTTTTTCAAAAGTTGCACTTTAATACTCAAATATTTTTTTGGGCAATAATAATACTTAATTCTATAATTTTATTACAACCGTTAGTACTTACCGTTAATTGTCTGCCAAGTATCCACGTTGCACATTTTTTATTAGTCTAATTAACAGCGATAATATCCAAAAAAATTCAAAAATTACACTTTAATACTTTTTTTTGCGATAATAACTAAATCACATTTTTGGCGCAACCATTAATACTCACCTGTAAGTGCTTACTACTATAATGAACACCGTCGTGAGAAAATATTAGGGTGAAAACACCATCTGCCTATACAATGAGTGTATTGCACCGATAAGATAAAAAAAACTACCCTACCGGACACGCTACCACTAATTTATTTTTATTCCAATTATGATGTAATAAACATTCAAATAGTTGAAAATTTTAGCATAGGACAAATATATTAGTTCTTGATATCTGTTTTTATTAGCAAACCAGTGGTGTTTCAAATTACACAATGCAAAGACATATGATACAATTTCACTTCTACTTCAAAAAGTGTCCTCTAAATAATTACAACTGGACTTATTCTACCAAACCTTGAAACCCTTACAAACAAATCAATGACCTTCATTTCGTACACAACACATTCTACTCTAAAATATACATATTTAACAAGCCAATTGATCTCTAAATGGACTTATCTCTTCAAAGATGGGAAGTCTCTTAGATCTAAATGGGCCTTTCTCATTCATCAACTGCTCAAGCCCATTGACAAAATCATCATCAAGGCCCAATAGATCTAAAGGTGAAGGTGTGGTTAAATATTTTCTTGACTCGAGATCGATTAGCAATTCTTGGGCCCTTTTTTGTGACTTTGAATCTTCAGAGCCCGGAAGCCTACCTTGTAATATATCTTCTAGAACCAAACTAGCATCGTTATATCGGCCTTGTTTGATTAGGCAAAGGCCCAAATTGCAGGCCTTATTTGAGTCTGGATCAATCATTTGGGCTTTTCTATACACGACTTCAGCCATCATAAAGCTCGACTTTTGCATATAGGCCCAGCCCAAATTCCCCTGCAATAGAAATAAGGGATTTTTTTTCATAATTATGGCTTTTTAGCTATTAATATTTAAAAATATGGTAATTAAACTTTTCTTGGTTTGTATGGACAAATTTAATTAAAGTAAAATCAGATTATGGGAAAAAAATATGGCATAATACTGATTTTTTACAAAAATATGGCATAATAATGATTTTTTGACAAAAATATGGGGAACAAATCTCATAAAAGGGAATACAAGTTTTAAAAAGCCATAAAATAATACTTGTAAAAAAAAAGTCATATTTTTGAAAACTTTATTGAAAAACCCATATAAAATATAATTTAGAGTGAGCTCGCTGGATATATAAGAGGGTGTTTGACCAAAAAAAAATTATGGTTATTTTGCTTAATAATAATAATAATGTTATTTTGATAAAAAAAATTATAAAATAGCTTTTTAAATATTCTTGATACCCCTTACTATTTTATCGAAAATTCTCAACACTAGAGAATTCTACATATTTTATTGGAAATTCCTCATTTCCTATCTTGATTTCAAATATAGATCATTTTGCAAAAATATATATATAAATTTTTTTATTTTTATAAAATAGTCTATTTTTACTAATTATACTTTATGTTATATACAAACTAAAGAGGTGTGCTTCAGATAGGCGAGCCCAAGGCAAATAAAGAAACAAAAATATATATTTTTTAATTTTTATACATAAAATGATATTTTTCTCAAATTTAACTTTTTTTTTTATGTAAAAATTAATATTTTTCTAAAATTTGGGAGCCATTTAAGGTAGAGCCTTAGGTGTGAGCCTAGCCCGTCTATACTCCGATTACACGACCAAACAAACTATAACATAGCATTACTTTCAAATATATATAAAAGTAATTACTTTTAATTGGAATTCTCTAAACATTATGAAGCTACTATTATTAGAATTAATACTAAAAAATTGTTAATTATAAAAACTAATGAATTGTTAATGATATGTATATACAGTTAATAAAATGGTCTCTCGGCAAAATGTCTTATTTTTTAAAGTCATTTTGCACTCTAGTCTAGTTTTAATAATTATTTGTAAGATGATATTTCATAATTTAGAGAGCTAGTCGAAAATTTAGACAGATTGTCGAAAAATTCAAATAACGAGGATGCAAAATGGACTCTAAGACAACTGGTCGAATTTTAGACAGATGTCATTTTGCAAAAAATTATCAAAAGCAGGTCAAATTGCAAATTCACTTCAAGAAAACGTCATGTTCACCAATTTCTCGTAATAAAATGATCGACGAGTATATACGTACCAATAATCTCGTGATTTCTTGCTTAACAGAAACCTGGAATCTCTTGCCATGGGATCGAGCTGTCTTGGTAGGTCTTCCATGGAAGGCCTCGCCTTGATAGATCAACCTCAGCTTTCTCTTCAGCAACTCAATTTGCTCCTCAACTTTCCCACATTTCTACATAGTATTATAAATAACATTAAACACAAAACAATAACAAAGTACGTAGAAATTTGCATGCATGCATGCATGAAAGAAATTGAGTATAATTATGTACGTATTATTAGGTACCTTGAATAGATCTAAGAGAACGTTATCAAGTGAATCCTGGGCTTGTTTGGAGCACAGACCTCTAAATGATTTGACAGCTTGAATGGCCTCTTCGGATCGATTGAGTTGTTTCATCACAACTGCCATGTCTTTTAGGGCACTGTCTACTCGATCTCCTGCGTTTATGGCTGCCCAAAACAACACTACTGCTGCTTCTGGATCCTTTTCGACTAGCTGTGTACCACCATGAACAACAGCTCTCTCTCATTATATGTAATTAATTAACTTAATTAATATACTAATTATATTAAGAGGTGCACCAATTCACCTCTTTTTATTTGCACCTTGTGAACGGTTTTCGATGTGAATTTTTTTTTATGAGTGTGTATGTATATTGGAGTTATTTAGAGAATCCTGCAAATTTTCAGAAAATTCTGAATAATTTACACTATCGAAAATAAGTTTCATCAAACATGTTGTTGTACGAATGTTTGAACATTATTTTCAGTGCTATAAATTATTCGAAAGTTTCTGAAAATTTGAAGGATACTTTAAATAACTATAATATACACGGTCATAAAAAAAATTGCGCTGAAAACTGTTCAGAGGGTGCAAACAAAAAGATATGCATCGGTGCACCTCTTTTTGTGAGTTGCACCAAGATACATTCATACAAGTTCCAATATAAGAAAAAAGTCTATAGTAGGAGCTTCTATTTTCGGCACTTGAAAAAATTACAATATAATTTTTTTTTTATATGCATGACAGTGTACATGATACTATCAAAAATCGATCTCACTAATTTTTGAAAAATTTCAAATAATATAAGGTACCGAAATCAGAATTCAAACAATATATTTTGCACACGTATAAAAGTAATACAATTCAATATTTGAATCCTCACTTTCTAAAAAAGTTGTGTAATAACTATTATAACTACACTATATACACCGATATCTCAATACACAACAACATTTCCCAATCAATATATATCTCTTGTTAAATTTCACATCGAGTAGTGATGTCTCTTTTTTTGTCCTCTTCGGACAGTAATTGAGGAACTTTGGAGGAGACTAGATATATATGAGTGTGGTCCCACCAAAGTTTTCACCAAATGTTCTTACTTGTCATTCTTCGAATACAAAAATTACTTACTTAAAATTCAACTTAATTGGAAAATTTTCGAGTATAATACAAAAATTATCTAGTTGAACTATACTATTGAGTTGTTTCTTTTTTCTTTCCAAAAATAGCAAAATCAAATAAAAATAAATTATAATACATACATTAAGTAATAATTGCTTACTATATTTTCTAATAACATTGAAATTCTATCCCAAATCATACAATAATGTTTTAATTAGTAATGTCGATTAAGATTACAATTTACAACCAATATATATTATGATTAACTTTAAAGCTTAGCAAAATTGGTTTAATATCTTCAACTAATTAGTTTGTCTAAAACAATAGATACTATACCTTACTAATCTGAATGTTGACCATTTGACCTCAAATTCATTAAATATTAATCTGAATATTGAACAAAAGTGGATTTAAGTTCGAAATTATTCATAATGATCGAGAAGAGTACTGAGATTAATACTAAAAATCTTCAAATTTGAAGTGAATTAAGCTCTAATCTGGTCTATTATTCTTGAATCTTATTGATTTGAAGAGAAAGAAATGGTGAAAGATCATGAAGATCCAGAAATGGAGATGAGTCAGATCTTTCCAATTAATATGAAAATTTGGGGATCCAACGATCGAAAATAAAAAAAAAATACCACAATTATATTTATTATCTTTATATCTAAATAAATTATTACAAAAACACATCAAATAAATTTCTTGGACATGAGTCATCAAAATATCCCAGAAACCTAGCTTGTATTTTATGTAATTATTACTTGAATAAGAAGTATTTTACTAGTATATGTATACAATTTCTATAGCTCAATCATTATATGTATATATATATAAATAATTGGCACACAAATTAATAAAGGTGCAGTACTAGATATACTCAATAATAGTTCATATATATACAACAGTAGATTATATATATATTTCTTAAAAAAACCAAATCTAAAACTAATAAATAAATATATATATATATATAAACATATATACCTGAGCATGTTTGGCTCTAACATAAGGAGAATCACCAGAAGGAACCTTGTGAATCACATGATAAAGATCATCTATCTTATTCCCTTTGCCACCATTGTTATTGCTCATCACCATCATCTTCAGATAACTATTTTCTTCCATTAATATCTCTTAATTTCTTTTCTGTGTTAGAAAAAAAAAAGACGAAGAAGAAGAAGAAATATTTAGTTTATAAATGGTACGGACCAGAGAGAGTGGGAAGAAGAAGATGAGGAAGGTAATATATAGACGAAAGCTCTTATGAGGTGGCCAACGAATGTGGACTCTTATGCGACCAAGTTCACTCTCCTTCTGATGAGCTCAACTGCCAATGAACTCATCTCTACACTGTCGGTTCGACACGTGTCCTAATGCCATTCGTCATTTCTACGAACCCTTGTTCATCTTAGCTTATATATATATTAGTCTTCTCCATGATGAACCATGAACTATGATTAATTCATGAAATAATAATATAAATAATGACTCGAGAAATTTAAAATAAATAAATAAAATTGGAAGATTCTTTGGGTCGGAAAGTATTTTCGGCAAATCTTTTTTTATCGAGGTATACATTTTAGTTATTTAGAGCATCCTGTAAAATTTTTTGGAAATTCTGAATAATTTAGAGTACCGAAAATAAGGCTCAAACAGGTTACCTTACACGCGGATAAAAAAAAGTTACGAGTGTAACAAACTATTTGAACTTTATTTTTTACAGTGTAAATTATTCGGAATTTCCCGAAAAAATTGCAGGATGCTCTAAATAACTATAATATACACGGTTATAAAAAAAATTACGCCAAAAATACTTCTCGTGCCAAAAACTATAGGGGTGTAACGGTGTGCCCCTTTTTGGGAGTGCACTGGAGAACTACCTAATATAATTTATGATTATTATTTCCATTACTACTTAAAATTATGTTTTTTTGGAATAATGCTAATAGGAAAATCTCTGGTGCACTCCTAAAATGGGACACACCATGCTCTCCTCTCTAGTTTTTGGTTGGAAAGTATTTTCAGCTCAAATTTTTTTTATGACCGTGTATATTGTAGTTATTTAGAGCGTCCTGTAAATTTTTAGGAAATTCTGAATAATTTACAATGCCAAAAAATAAAATAAAAATAGTTTGTTGCACTCGTGACTGTTTTTCTATGGGCGTGGAAAGTAGTTTATTCGAACATTATTTTAAGCACTGTAAATTATTCATAATTTTCTGAAGCTTTGCAGGATGATCTAAATAACTACAATATATACCAACATATAATAAAAAATTTCGACAAAAATACTCCCTATCCCAAAAACAAAAAAAAAAAATTACCGATATGTCTTTTTTAGGGTGCACTCAAGAACTTCCCAATGCTAATGAAAGACAAAAGTAGACGTACAATGATTTGTGACCGGTTCTAACGTAAGTTACGATAGTGCCCTTTGTTCTCCTGTTTCATAGGCAAGTTGAGTGACCCACTTGCAAACATAATCATGGAAATTAAGTACTATATTAGTTCATTTGCAATGATATTGTTGAATATTGATTAAAATATATACATAATTATATTTATAATTTCAAAGCTAGAAAGTATATCCAGGTTTCTCATTAAATTTGGTAATTATAAAAACTAATTAGCCAACTTTTTTTATTATTATATTTTTTAATTTACAATAAATAAATCACAAAGTTATATGTTATTATTGTTATATTTTGATTGTTTAGAATTTATCTCTTCTATATAATAAATGTGTAGATAATAAAAATTATTGTTTTTAATCGTTTATTTTGTTAACTTTAATGGAATATTATAAATATTTAATGTAATATACTTTTAAAATTAACTTACAAATAGATATTTATCAATTATATTAATATAAATTTAAATATTATAATAATATTTAATATAAGGCTATATATATAATAATTATATTAATATAAATTCAAATTCAAATTTATAAAATATCATTATTATAATAATATATAATATAAGACTAGATATTTAATAACTATATTAATATAAATTTAAATATTATAAAATATTATTATGATAATAATATATAATCCTATTTTTTTACTAATTATATTAATATGAATTCAAATGTTATAAAATATTATTATTAAATATTTAATACAAGACTAGATATTTAATACTTATATCAATATAATTTTAAATATTATAATAATAATATATAATATATAATACATAATCTTAATTTTTATTTAAAAAATTATCATTTATGTTTAAAAAGGTTATCATATTATATATATATATTTTTTAAATCGTAAACGGTGTTTTAGTTTAATTATTCATTTAATATGTTTATGTTATTATTTTATATATAATATTATTTATTTATTTAAAATATTTATATGATAATAATACAAATTTAATAAATATAATTAATAAATTATATAAATAAAACTAAACAAACGTGTATTTCGCCTTGTTTGTATCTAGCATATATAAATATACAGTAATTTTATAATTTGATGTACAAAAAGTAAATATGATTCTATTTATATAAGATTTTTTTTTAATTTGTCTTTGATTAACCATGGATTATATATATTTTTTTCCAATGAATTTTGAAGTTAAATTTTATTTTATATATTAAATTATAAGGTAAGAAATATTGTATAGTGCAAAAGACAGGGTAATAAGATGGACATTTTTGCTGCAAAAGTCTAGTTTAATGGATTAGATTGACAGTATTTTCTATAAATAAGCCTTTTTCTAATAATAATAATAATAATAATAATAATAGGAACTTATGAAAGTTTAACATTGTTTTCTAATATAATATATATATGTAAATTACCTAATAATATCTCGATATGGATAATAATTTCTTGTAATTTTAAATATTCTTAATTATGACTGCATGTGTTTTTAAAAATGTGAGATATATAATAGTAAAAACCCTAGTATATTATTACAGTATATGAAGTAATTTAATCTTCTAGAAGTCTATAATGCTTTTTTATCTTCAAACTAATTAGTTATGGAATTATTTTTTTTTCGCCTAAATATGGAAATTTTCAACTTGAATTCAAATAATACACCGTTAACTTTTATTATTTTAAAATCTATAAAAATATTTATATGTATGTATTTTTTGCTTGAAATTGTGTATGGGTACAATTATATATATATATATGAATGTACCTAGCCTTTAATTGAGGCTCATACACAGGTACTACTAGTGGACAAATCATCTTAGCTTTTTATAAAGATAATTGTAAAAGGGTACTACTAGTGTCCAACACCACAAATATATAGATTGTTATTGGTGCAATTTAATATCGGGTCTTACTTATTTGAATTAATAAGTATTATGAGTTATCGCTAACCAATCATAAAATATCATATTATGTAGTGTTGGACACCTTAAAATGTCAAATAACAACACTCTTTTATAAACATGTACTTTCAAATTTGAATATGTTTCTTTAAAAGCAAGTGAATCAAATAATCGAAAGAAAAAAAAAACTCCTTAATAATAAATTCCACAATTAAACTAATTGGCCAATTTTATCATCGAGATTTTGATAGTTAATTTTTTTATTTTTACGTTACAAAATAATCCATGCATGTTTTTCACGAAAAAACAAAAAGTTAATCTGACGTGTCAAATTATTTGGGATGTGGGGAACATGCAATGAACCTAGACACATAGATAAGATATATTTAGTTTGTGTGTTTGTGATATATTTGATCAGATAATTTATTTTATTTTATTTGTTGTGTTTTTTACTATTCTGCTTGAAAAAAAATCGAAACCAGCTGGGCCACAAGGCAGCCTATTTTGTGTTGATTTTTACGTCCAAGTACTCAAGAGCATCTCCAACCGAATGTAAAAAAAAGTTGATGCAAATTAAGCATATCTTACAAAATAAATATATATATATATGATAATTCTTTTACAGGTTTCACTTTAAGTCCTACCGATAGAACTCTCAGTGTTTACAAACTATGAACAGTTTTCAACACGATTTTTTTTATGGCTGTGTATATTGTAGCTATGTAGAGCATCCTGCAAATTTTCAAAAAATTTCGAATAGTTTACAGTACCGAAAACTAGGTTCAAACATGTTGCACACGCGTGTGACTAATTTTTTTTATGCGCGTGGAAAACAACATGTTTGAACCTAGTTTTCGGTACTGTAAACTATTCGGAATTTTTTGAAAATTTGCAGGATGCTCTAAATAGTTACAATATACACGGTCATAAAAAAAAAATCGCGCCGAAAACTGTTCACGGGTCGAGAAACACTGAAAGCCCTACCGGTAGGGCTTAAAGTGAAGCCCCTATAGAAAAATTGTCCTATATATATAACTTTAATATTATTTTAAAAAGTGTATTAAATTTGGCACATGCTAAACTTTATGTCAAATTTGGCACAAATATAGCACGAGTTAAATTAGCACATCAATAAATATTAATTTTTTATTAACTATGTTATCGCTAATTATTATAATTTAGTAGTTGACAATTAATTGTTAACCATATATCTTTTTTTAAATGACTAATTTCTTGGAGTACATAAAAAAAATTAATTTTTGTAAATTATCAATAAATATTAAATAAATTATTGACTTTTTGTGTTAGTCTGGATCTTTTGCATTGAAGTTCAATTACAAATAAAACATTAACTCATTTTTTGTGCTAAATTTGATATATTTTACATCTTACATTAGAGATGATCTAGTACCATCTCCAATGGATGGTGTATAATTTGTGCCAAATTTAGCCCAAATTATATATTAATGATATATTTGGCCCTACTCTATTCAATGTGCAAACTAGCTAAAAAAAGTCAATATAAATATTAGTGTTTATTGAAAATATACAAAAATAATTAGTTTTTTTATTAAAAGATAAATTAAAAAAATAATAATTTGTATTAATGAGTGGCAAATAAGTAATTAAAAATGATATTTATTGTGGACAAAATTTGACCTATGTTATATTTTGTGTCAAATTTGACACAGTTTTTAGCATTTGTCAAATATTTTAGACCATCAATTTTATGAAAACGGTAAAAAATGATTATACATCACTTTTATAGCACTCCGCCGAGAGTGATAATTACTAACATATTTAAAGAAATTGGACCCCATACATTGGATGTATTTGGCTACAAATCGTGTCAATATACATCAAAATGACAAGTTCTCATTTCAATAAACTGCATATGATGTAGTATATGTACAATATTATTGAGAATACTAGTAGGATTTTTTCTTGATAAAAATAGAAGAAAAAAATGCTTATATAAATATATATATATAATTTTTTGTAAAATGGTATACAGAAAAGTTGTTGAGATAGGATGTGTTTGAAAAGAATTATCAAACTAAATTATTGTACAAAATTACTATTAAAAAGAGATTATTTTGTTGAGCACCCACTTGTTTGTCGTTTTCAGGTTATATCTAACTGTTATAATCAACCATATAAATATTATTGTTGATTAAGAATGTAAAAGGTGTCACTTTTATAAATGCAAATTAATGACTTATTAATTTTACATGAATATTTATTTATTTGATATTTAAATTTATATTTATTGTTAAAATAATATAACGTTTTGATTAAATGAAAATGTGATAAATTAAGAGGTGTGACAAAATTATACTTTGTCAAAATGTAACATTTATTTAAAGAGTGCAAATTTGGTTACAAATTTGTAACTCCTAAAAAAATCATCAATTAATGTGTAAAATAAGAGTTACACATCTCTAATTTTGAATTTCATGAGTTATTGTGTTTAATAGCTGTAGAGATGTGATTTTGACTACCATTAAGTGAATGAAAGTTACAAAATCAAAATTGATTGAATTGAGATATTTTTTTGTTGATAAAAATGCAAAATTGAGAGGCTACTCAGTAACCCCAGGCCACAGTCTTGAGTGTTCCAGGCTGTGGCCAAGGACGTTAAAAGTATTCCATTTAATTTTGTTGTTAGATAGTAATAGGGAAGACTAACAGTACAATTAAAAGTTAAACATGAATATTTTTGCAGTAATAAAAATAATTTAAGTACTTAAATCTAGCATTTTGAATAATTCTATACTTTTCCCCAAATATGGTTAAATTTTTCTTATTAATCCAATTTCAACCATAAACTTATTTTAATGTTTCACTGAAGTCAAGAAAAATGGGAACAAACATGGAAACGACAATGTCTTACACAAGCAGGTGATAATATGTCACAGAATCATGTCAGCCATAAAAATGTAAAAGCATTGTATAAACGACAAAATATATAAATAAATCAATATAAATATAAAATGATACACGAACAACGTTACTATAAAGTGGAATAATTTTTTAATATCAACTAAAAAAATAAGTTCTTCTTTGGTGAGATTTTTCTTAAGGCTTTATTCTCAGATAAATAAAAAACATATATGTCTTAAAATTTATATATCTTTTAAAAATCTCGTGTTTGGCATTTAAATAAAAATGCCATATTTATTAAATTTGCAAATAAAATAAAAATGGTGATATAGCAATTGGCATTTAAATAAGGGATTTAAAAAAAAATACTATTTTTTACAAATTTAGAAAGTTTTTATAAAAATCGTAATAGATATACAGTTCTCCTATATTCTATTATTTATCCATGTATTATTTATTTATTTAGGGGGTGCTACGTTAACATTTTTTTAAGGAATAATAATATAAATTCTATTATTTATCTATGTATTTAATTTTTCACTTTCCATTTTTTTAATTATATAACATATTTTTAATCTTATGAATTTTAAAAATAAAAATATACGAAGTGAACTCAATATATTATATAGATTCAAATATACTGTCATCCAAAAGTTGCTTAAAATTTAGAAAGGCATTTTACTTTAAAAAAAAAAAAAAAAAAAGGTGTAAAGTAATAATCTATATGTCTTCCTTGAAAACTTGGTTGCAAATGAGTACTTTTTAAAAAAAAAATGAAGTTTATATAATTCTTGTAATGCAAATATGAGTTCTTGAAACTAAAAACTAGTCCTTTTTTCTTGTAAAAAGAGTGTCATATTACTTTATGGCTTTTTTACTTGTTTTCAATAATAACAAATAATTAAATTGTATACTT
Source organism: Humulus lupulus (assembly GCF_963169125.1). NCBI lineage: Eukaryota > Viridiplantae > Streptophyta > Magnoliopsida > Rosales > Cannabaceae > Humulus > Humulus lupulus. Next base: position 4,341,204 of record NC_084793.1, read on the forward strand.
GCAATTGGAAGCAATTGAATACGCGAGAGGAATACTTAAATGACAATTAGTAGAATAAACAATTTGTTTGTTCCCAGAACTATGACCAATTCATATTGTGTTCCCGAATGATTTACGATAATAAAAAAATTTCCCGAACTATACACATTACTCAAACGCGGAACTTTTGTTAGATTTCACCACAAATGGCTAGCGGAATAATGATGTGACAATGCCATATATAGAATAATTAGTAATTTTATCCTTCGAATTTTGACTGCTACAAAATCGTGCCCATAAAATATAATTCTTTTTATTAAACAAATAATTAAAACCTTAAGAAAATTAAAAATCATTTTAAATTAATAGTAATTGTCATATCTGAGATTTTATTTTTCACAATTATATATTTCATTTTTAGTGAATAAATTTGTGATTGTTGAAGACACCCATTTGCTCAATTTTACATTATTTATAATATGGGTTTACATTTAATGAACTTAAAATGTGTTTATAATTTGAAAATTATAAACATATTTTAGTAACTCAATGTAAAAATCGAGTTGCGAAAATTCAACTCTAATCCGTCTAATTAAGAAGAAAAAAAAAGTTTAACCTGTCTAATGTTTTATGTAATTTGGTCGGATTAACCTGCTCAAACCAATCTTAAGTTTTTTTTTTTGAAAAAAAATGTTCAAATAATTAGATTCAACAATATACATCTTTTAAACTTAGATATATTATTCTAAATTGAAATTTTAAAACATTATTCTAAATTGATTGTTAAAAATCTAAAAACAATATGTAATTATTAAGCCGTTTGAACTTTTCTCAAGTTTATTTGGGTTTTTCAAGTGTGGTTAGTACAATTTGCAAAAACTTTTGCATAGCACTTATATTTTCCTGCCCAAAAAATATAATAATTGCAAGTACTAGCTTAAGGACTTGGTGGCACAAGAGCCGTACCCTTTGAGCTACCACCATAAATTTACCATCCACATATTTTACTTTATAATCTTTAAAATAGGACCTATTGACAACTAAAAGGGCTCCATATTTTGCATTTTCAATTCTCTGAAAAATAGTGATCACAGATATCTAGGTAAACAAGGAAATAACATGGCTGTGTTATATTTTAATAGTATAAAAGAGGCTGCTTTTCAAGGAATAAAGATATGTGATAAACAAACAAAAAAATCTAAATACAAATATTGGCGGGAATATAGTTGGAACGAATTAACAGCTTAAACCAACTACTTTTTGCACTTGACTAAAACAACCTTTGCCCCACATTTCATATAAACGCAAGAGGGAAACTGAAAATAGAAACTGCTTTCGAAAGCTCACATTTCACGCCTATTAAAAACAGTAACCTGATAAAAATTCACCCCCACGGACCACAGGCAAGCATTTAGCTAAAGCAAAATAACAGCATACTGTCAACCGATTACACCTGGTTGCCACCGCCACCGCCACTGCCCCCGCCACCGCCCCCCCTTGAGCGGCCACCCATCCGTCCTCGGCCACGGCCATACCCTCTTCCCCCTCCACCTCCACCCCTTCCTCTTTCATATCCTGTACCCTTTTCGTAACCTGCACCTCTTTCGTATCCTGTACTTCTTTCATATCCTGCACCTCTTTCATATCCAGAACCTGTACCCCTCTCATATCCAGAACCTGTACCTCTTTCATATGTACCTGTACCTATAAGATAAGGAGTTGATTCAAGATTTTAGTTTTATTGAACAAGCATATTTGGATAATTATACTTGCCGAGAAGAAACTAAGGTCATTTTAATTGACGCAATGAAAAGAATAGTAATGGAAATTAAGTAAAGAGATTGAAATGATATTAAAAGTTATATTATCCACCACCAATCCCATTTATGAAGTCATCAAAACTTTTGTTATGGGCAAGTGAAAACATGAAAATGAGTTCCTTCCTAGGCTTATTACTTTATTAGTATTCAATGTAAACAGCCAAACACAATTCTTCGTTTGCAGAGCATCGATGAATGAAACAGATTGCATGAATAATAACAGTTATGGAAACCACTTACCACGATAACCCCAATTCCTACCTCGTCCACCACCTCTACCCCGATTTGAATATCCACCATTGTCTAGTGGAAGCAAGTGCACGTCAAAAAACAGATAAAGTTTGAAAGGAAATCTTTCGATCATTAAACCACAATAAAACAAATTTGAGCCCTCAAGATATTCAAGAATGTATTACCTTGGTAGTTTCCATAACCTCCTTGATAATTTCCATATCCACCACCTTGATAATTTCCACCATACCCACCCTGATAGTTTCCACCATACCCGCCCCTATTCCAACCCCTCCCTCGTCCTCTACCACGGCCCCGCCCTCGGTTATATGATTCTAAAAGCAAAGCAAGAAACATATAGGATTCAGAATATTTACAACTTTAAAAGCATGTTGCTATGAGAAAAAACAAGCTATTTGCATCACCTTCATTTCCAGCATTATATTGAACACGAGGTTGCTTAGGTTGTTGCAATTGCTGCTGATAGTTGGGCTGTGGTTTAGATTGATCCACTTGGTAAGGCTCTTGGTAGCTGCACAAACCGTTAATTTAACAGTCAGACCTCGATGGCATTCAACTTATGAGTTCAAAAGCACCCCAAAAAAAAAACAAATAAACAAAGATTATCATTTATCAAGCTGTAAAAATACCCAGGAGAGGATTTGTCAAGCTCCTTAGTAGATAGAGTAATTGAAATCATCGAGACATGACGAGTCATCTCCACACTGCATCAGAATTTAACATTTTAGTATACATAAAATGAACAGAACAAACCAGCAAAATATGTCCCATCATTCGTGCGTATACAAAAATAAACACAGCACACAGAAGCAGGTCACGGCAATTTTTTTTTCTTCACATAATTACATATTACATTAAAGATGGAAACACTATAAAACCAAACTTACGGCACAAGACCCTCTTCAATAGGTTCCCATACATCAGTTATGCTCACTGAGCTGATAGCAGTGTCTTGATGCAACCTTGGGATTCTGCTCTGTTTTTTAGAAACAAATTACATATTAGTTTTGTATCAGAGAGAGAAGCCGAAAAGTTCATCTTGCGAGATTATACCGACCTTTATAATCTCTGAAATGGCAACCGTCTTGCTGATTGCCTGTCCCATCGCTTTCAGTACAATCTCTTTTACTCGTTTCTCCTAAATACAATAGGAAACAAAACACAGTTTGAATAATTACAGCCAGAATTTTCAGGCCAAACAACATCCCGGCGTAATAAACACTAATCAGACCCAACACCATAAGATAAACATGCAACTAGGCAAACAAGGCGTGAGAAGCAGTGTGAAATTACAAGCATAAAATTTTGCCCAACAATGGCATCTAGAAGCTTTGTAAGAGGCAAGGCCATACAAGAAAAAACCCATAGAAAACAGAGACCTTCCCCAACTCGACAAACAGAGAAGAATAAAAGAATCAACCAAGCAATAATTTTCTTCTTCTTTTGGCTCCCATTTGAAGCTTAATACTACCTATCAAATTTATTAATATGCAATCAGAGAATCAAACATAAAGTTAAACAGGAAATTAGAGACCCTTTATCCGAAAAAACAAAACCCAGAAACCAAAACTTCCTTCGATGGTAAGTAATAAAATTCATTTTCAAAAATCCACAAAAATATTTAAATAAACACACACCAAGACATAATGTCTATTAAAAAAAAATCATTGAAATATATGTTCAGCACTGTGTTCAAAAGCACAATAATCTATATAATCTGATATAGAACTCATCAAAAAACAATGATACAAACAATCCTTCGAAAAAAAATTACTCTGTTGCATGTGTAGAGGGGAAAAGAAAAGTACCTGGAGAAGAGTGGTCGCATAGCTGATATAGTTTCTGATAACACCCTGAGTTGTGATTCGGATTTCGTTCTCATTGATTGGCGATTCGGGCTTGGGCTTCTCAACCCTCTGATACCTATCCATGCTTCTATCGATTCGGAGATTTTTTTTGTTTCAGTGATTTTCTTTTTTGTCCTTCCTCTGGAGAAAACCCTAAAACCCTAGCAGAAGAAAACGAGAGAGGAGCGCGTGAGTGAAATTGACTTAAGCCTCACCTCAGTCCTCAACAGTGGCTCATTCTTATTATATAATCGAACCCCGATTTGTTACGGGTTTTCTGCGTTACCGCTCAAGCTATAGCGCGTGTTTTCACGAACGGTCAAGATTGGCTCGCAACGTGTCACGGACTAATTTTTTCTAAGCCTTTTTTTTTATAAAAGCAATAAAAAGTTATTTTAATTTTGGAGTTTTTTTTTTTTGTCAGGAATTTTGGAATTTTTTCAAAAGGGGAAACTTATAATTTTTTATTATTTATATCATATATTATACCTAATAATACTTACTAATTATTATATGTGCACTTAATTGCCCCTCCCATTAACACCATTCTCTCTGCCCCTCTCTCATTCTCTTCCATAGTAACACCACCACAACCACTTCCTCAAGGCGTTAGAACACCACCACTCCACGCTGCCACTGCTATTAATTAATTTTGTAAATTATTTACAAAATAGTATCAATATATCAATGTCTAATGTTGTCATCATTGGACAAGTAGTTGTCATTAGAGAAGTAATTAGGTCTTTCGGGAGCGAATGAAGTCTTGTGGAACTCGCCTAGAGCTACCTGAAGCGTAGACTTCTCCCAGCGTATTATGATCCATTTCCAGGTGTGGATGTCATCAAGTTAAGCCATGTCCCGAGGACATCCGTTATGGTCCTCCCATCTTTTTGGTCAGTTAGTCGTCCAGGTCTAGGAGTTTGTCCTCGGGACTTTGAGGGAGCGACATATGTCAATCGTAGTAGCTTAGTACCGCAAGCGGCCATCTGATAGATTTTTGTGCATCGAGTAGTGGTGTCGAGTTCGTACACTAAACGATTGGCATGTCCCAATGCGCTGTCTAACATGAGAAACGTCCAACTATATTTTGACAGTCTCTTTGACTTCCAATGAAATCAAGGGGCGTGTCTCTAATTAAGTAATGGGCTGCAACCTACGAATTGGGCCTCGTGCGATACGCCTAGGCCCACCACCTTAATTAGTGCATCTGGAGGTATTAATTAGCATTAAACTCCCAAATGACTGGGAATATTTGTAATATATTCTCATTAAGGGAATTAATTATCCGCAACCACTATAAATAGGGTTCGAACTTCCATTGTAAATGACTTTTGGCCTTTAGACATTTGATCTCTCTTTTGTACTCAAAGGAATATATACGCTACCTAAGAAACCTCTATTAGAGCTGGTCATCTCAAGCTTCAAGAACACTAATGTTAAAGTCTCGTGGATTGTGATTGTTTTATAATATGAACCACGTAAAACTCGTGTCTCTTTCTTGCATTTCTTTAAATTCTTATTTATTTAGTTGAAAGCGAAAAATACAGTCAACACCTTAAAAATATAAAGTATAATTATTTTATTTAGGTTTTAGTTTATTTTAAATTCAAGTTTTGATAATCAATTTTATAAATTATATTTTAAAAAATAAATATAGTAATTAAAAATATTTTAACTTTATAAATACAGTAAATTCCCATAATATATATATTATTTTTCATTCTATTTATTTATTTGACAAAAATAGCTTTCTTTTATTTTTTATTTTTTGAGAAAAAATAAGTTTCTTTTATTTGGTGGAAGTGGAACTCTTAAACTTTATAAGACCTTAATAAATAGGAATCTTATTTGACTAAATTTCATTAGCTATTAAATGGTAGTACTATACTCATTACAACTTAAAAAGAATAAGTTGGCATTTTGTTTTCAAAGTTTAATAAGCTTATCAAATTGTATTTGGTCATTATTTAATGTAACGTGGCATAGTAAGTTACAAGTTTTTTTTCTTCTTCTAGTTATTGTGCTACGTGTTTCCCGTGTATTTGTGATATTTTCCTTAATTGTATTTAATCACAGTAATTAATTTTTTATTTTTTTTTGAAATAAGGATTTTATTAGCAAATATCCTTCAACATTACATCAAGCAAAGCAAGAGAGAAATCACCACTCCTGATAACACGATCAGCTACCAAACGGGATGCTCTTGCGAGGGCATGAGCAACACAGTTTGCAGATCGTTTAACAAATGAAATAGAAATAAGTGTATCCTTCCATAAACTCTTACAATCAGAAATAATACTCCCAAAGTAAGAGTCTATTGTGACTGAACTTCGAAGAGCTTGAATCACAGTAAGGCAATCAGTCTCAATAATAACCTGATTCCATGCTTTCCTTTTAATCTAGCTCAATGTTTCCTTTACCCCAATAGCTTCAGCCATTTCAGGGGTCGTCTCCCCTTGCTTACAACATGTAATGACCTCTATGGCATGCCCCTGATCATTGCGTGCAACACAAGCAAAGCTAAAATTTCCTTCATTCGGAAACAGAGCGGCATCAACATTGACTTTAATCACACCTTCTGCTGGCTTTGTCCACTTTTCTGCCCCATCATCTTTAGTCAAGAAAGCAGCAGTAGGAACCTCCAACTTATCCTGAGCTTTAGTCCATTGAAACAGTGTATTCTTAGCCAAATTGCACTCACTCACCACTCTCGCTTGCTTAGCCTTCCACACGCTGTCATTCTGCACGCGCCAAAGTGCCCAACATATCATAGCAATGACCTTCAACTGATCCCCATCATGAGACTGAAAGGCAGACGTCAGCCATGCTGCAAAAGTACCCTCCACATGAGTGTTGACTCCAATACCTGTGCGGTTCCAACTGGCCCTAGCTATAGGACACTCCACTAAACAGTGAGATATGGACTCACGATCATTGTTGCACAGAGGGCAAGTGGCATCAATATCCACATGTTTCAGGCGCAACTGAGCTTTAGTGGGAAGACAATCTGAAGCTGCTCGCCACAGCAGATCTTTAACCTTTGGAGGCACACGCAGCTTCCAAATACTCTCCTGGTCGGTCTGAATCCCCATATTCTCCCCAAGTTACAAATATTTATAAGTACTCTTTACTGAGAAACGCCCTGAGGACTCAAAAGCCCAGAACCATGTATCTTCCTGGCGACTTGCACTTAAAGGAATGCTTAAAATAAGCTGGGCATCTCTACTGTTAAACATATCCTTGATCAAATCTTCATCCCAGGCAATCCTCCCAGTGGTCATCAGAGAAGCCACTCTCTGATTAGTCAAAGAAGGGTGGATAGTACTGACTCTGGGGTTAGCTGCACATGGTAACCAGGGATCTTGTGTAATATCTATGCATGTCCCATGCCCAACTCGTCTCCTCGCACCAGCTTGAATAATCTCCTTAGCTTCAATGATGCTACGCCAAATGAAGCTGGGGTTGCTACCTAGCTTTGCAGACAAGAAACTACCTCCAGTGAAATACCTTGCTGCATAGATCTTAGCCACTAAAGTATGGGGTCGACACAGTAAGCGCCAACCTTGTTTACTAAGAAGCGCTAGGTTGAAATCATGCAGGTTTCGGAAGCCCATACCACCTTTCGATTTGTGAGTTGACAACTTCTCCCAACTTTTCCAATGAATACCCCTGCTGTTCTTAGAGGCAGATTTCCACCAGTACCTGGCCATCAACTGCTCCATCTCTCGACATAACCCTTCCGGTAATAAAAACACATTCATTCTAAAAAGATTAACCATTCTAAAAAGATTGAATACAATTATATTTAATTTAATATTTATTTCATTTTATCAAACAAACTAAAATTTACATATTAAAACCGACATCTATAATTAGGGATGCACACAAGATGGCGAATTGGTGGGGAGTGCTCTCCCCGTCCCCATTAACAATTTTAATCCTCATCCCACCCGCGTCCATGTCTCTATCTATTTCTCATAGAGGGCGGGACATTGAATCCTTATTGAGGCGGGAAATCTCTACAGTACCCCATTTATTTAACAAAAAAAAACAAAAAAGAAAGATGAATTACATAAAAAAAAAAAAATACACAATATTTAATAATTTAAAATACTCACAAATAAATTTTAAAATATTTGAAAAATTACTAATATACTATGATAACACATAAAAAAATATATATGAAATACATATAAAATAAATAAAAATGTAAATGGAGCCCCGTCGAGACGGGGAGTGTGATTCTCGCCCCTGCCTCGTTTAATAATCAGGGATGGAAAATTGTTTCATTCTCCGCCTCATTTTCTATTTAGACTGGGAATATCAGCCCCATTAGAAGGGGGTCCCAGCAAAACCCCGTCCCTATAGAGAAAATGTGTCCCTATCTATAATATATAATTAAAGGCATTAGAATCGTGTTATCCCCATTTCCTGGAGGGGCTTTGGGCCTTCGCCCTGGCCCGCGGTCAGTGGACCGACTCGGCATTCGGGCCTGGCCCAGGAACTCCAGATTGGTCCCGTTTGGAAGGGTCCGGGATGTCCCTCCGGGTTCATCTTCAGCTTAGAATGTCCCGAGGATGTCCGGGGCGCCCGGAGCGTCGCGGCTTACACATCCCCGTCCCGGAGCCTGGAATGATCCGGGCCCGAGGTAAATGTAGCAAGCCGAAGGTAAACGGGCCTGGATCGCCTCCTCCCCAGTTGAAGGGTCGGGCGCCCAGGATCCTGAGACTGCCTCAGTTCGCGTGGGCATTGTCCCCCCACTTCTCGCCTGCAGAAAAGGCAGCATTGGGATTGTCCACTGAAGTGTCAGGACTGCGCAGCCAAGTACCCTGACCGGTCTTGTCTCCTGAATCAGCCTCGAGACTCGAAGTGATCAGAGCCCAAGCGCCGTTTTGTCGGGCGAAGGCTTGTGTCTCAGGTCAACTAATTGGGCCTTAGCTGGTTTGTATTATGTGCATTGTATATCTTTTTGTATTGGGCCTTCACTAGAAAGGGTCCCTCTACACTTTCCTCTGACGGGCCTGGGTCGGATGCGGCCCAGACCCGATGACCCCCTCAGCTTATAAATATAAGCTGAGGACAACATGAAAAAAGAGAGAGAAAAAAGGGCAGAGACTCTGTCCAGATATAGCCAGAAAACTCCATTGTAAAAGCTTCTTCTTGCTCTAATATATGGACTCGTGGACTAAGGCTAGTTAACGCCCCAACCACGTAAAAACCTCGTGTTGATTTCCCATTTTCAGTATTATCACTAGCAAATAGTATTCATTAATATAGTTGCCGAAAATCTCGGTTAACAGTTTGGTGCTTTCATTGAGAGCAGAAGGAAGCTAGCGCCAACGTCAGGCCTTTTACTGCGATGGTGAACACGCGTCACACCACCTTCGACCCTACCAACCCAGAGCAAGGTAACGGAGACCCGCTGCCTTCTCAGCACATTCCTCAAGACCTGCCTGAAGACGTGCCCCCTCAGACATCTCACCAAGATGAGTCGCAAGACTACAAGGGCGAGGCAGAGTACGAAGTGGAAAACGAAGAAGAGTACTACGAGGAGGAGAACGAGGGGGAGTATCACGATGAAGCCGCGGACCCCGGGGTCCCTCGCGACGATCAGCAAGACTCGGAGGTGACTAGACTGAGGCAGCAGATCCTGGATTAGGAAGCCAGGATGGCTGAGCAGGCGGAGGCACACCGTTGGGTGCAAGAGTCCCTGCAAGCACTGATGGCCGCGCAGGGTCCGGTAGCCAACCCAACAGCTGGCCCGCAACCAGAGACGCAACAACCCGCTCCCCAAGCGCAAGCCGGGGGCCCCAGGGGTGCCAGCCCGATACGTCCCCAGAGCCTTTTCCCGACACGGCTCCGAAAGTCCCAGACAAGGGGCGACGGACGACCCGGAGAAAGACCACCCCCGTCGATAAAGCCGGGGCACGTTCCCGGCCGTTACCTAGGAAAGAGAAGGCGCGCCCTGTCCCAGGACGAGGCCGCCCAATCAATCCGCAGGGAGAACGGCCGCAGAACGATCAGCCCCGGCACGCCCCAGGGGCGAGCGGGCGGGAAAGTTCTTTGCACTCAAGTGCCTCGGTCAACAAGAACCGCCGGGACCGGTCTCGCCACGAGGATCGCCATGCTCTCAGCTCAGGAGACGACATTTCCCGGGTAGATCTACGTGACGGACTGAATGCCCGAAAAGAGCGGGCCCGCAAGGAAAAATCCTTCCTCGAGACGGCGACCTCAGGAACGACATCAATGACAGGAGGAACGAGAGAACCCCCCTGGATGATAACATGGCCAAGAGGCTCATGGAACAAATGGTTGCATTAAAAAAGGTCACTGACCGCTTGGTCCGCAAGCAGGAAGGCGCGGATACTGACTCTGACGAAGAGGATAAAGAGCCGTGCGCGAGGCACATCCTGGACGCCGTACTGCCCAAGGGGTTCAAGATGCCAAGCCTCACCGCGTACACTGGAAGCACAGATCCTAGGGATCATCTGTCCCAGTACAACCGACTCATGACCGTGGCCCACGTCAGTGACGATAGCAAATGCCTCTGCTTCTCCATCACGTTGGGCGGTCCCGCCGAAGAGTGGTGGAAAAGGCTTAAACCGGGGTCCATCCAAACGTGGTCCGGGCTACAGTCGGCGTTCCGGAAGCAATTCGTGGCCGCCATGAGGATGGACATGCAAATCAGCGCCCTCGCCAATATTAAGCAACTACCCGCGGAGACGTTGAGAGCCTATATCCAGCGCTTCACTGAAGAAGCCTCCAAGACCAAGGTCGATGACGGACAGCGCTTGGTGGCACTGCAGTCTGGGATCCGGGCCGGGTCCCCACTCTGGGACGACATGCAGCGCAGTAAAGCCATCACTCTAGAAGAATTCATCAGAAGAGCCCAAGGATTCATCAACTGGGAGGAGGCTCAGATCCAGGCCTTCCGGTGGCCGCCGGTTCCTCACCCCATCCCTCAGACGATTCTGGGTGGTGCGGGGCAGTTCCCTGTGCAGTCCTACGCGACCCCCCCCATAGTCCCGGCCGTCGCGCCCGGTATCAGTTACACGCCTACGGTATATGGCCCTGCTGCTTCGGGATACGCCCCGGCCCCATCGACGCATTTTTCTGGTTATGGCGTCGCGCCGGCGGGGCACGATGCGGCCCCCATCGTAGCCCAGCAATCGCAGACCGGAATAACCGAGGCAAGTGTGACTCCCTCCCGGGGGAAGCGGTCCAGCAAAGGCCAGAACCGGCCGGAGCTGGCCAAGAAAGGGAAGTGGGGATACGAGCCCCAATATTCAGAATACACCAACTTGGTGGACACCCGGGAAAACATCTACCTGGCCACAGAAAGAGCAGTCCACTACCGGAAGCCTAGCCCCATGTTTAAGGGGGGAAGGAATCCCAGAGACACCAGCAAACGGTGTGCCTATCACAAAGATGTGGGCCACAACACCGACGAGTGTCGCCAGCTCAAAGATGAGATTGAGAACCTCATCAAGCTGGGGCACCTCCATCAGTGGGTAAGAATGCCCGTGGGCGTCTCGGGCGTGTCAGAGATCCCCGGACAATCTGCGGCGCCAGTGCCGACTCGTGCATACCTGCCCCAGGGAGGGTATGCACCAGGACCCTTAGCGCAGGCCCCTCAGGGGACCATCGGCGCGCAGGCCCCCGGCCCTGGCATGCCCTACCCTTCCGGAGCGGCGCCCCCTCGAGTGGACGGGCACGTCGCGACCATATTGGGCGGACCCTACCTAGGAGGACTGATGCGTGTCGTATTGCGTACCAAATTTAACAAATATTTTATTTACTCTAAAACCAATTATTTAGTATAACGGCAAATAGAGGTCGAACCCAAGGGAACTATATTCAGTTTATTATTCACAAAAGCTTAACAAAGTTAAATTGGAAAGGGGGGTTTTGGAAAGTAAAAGTAAAATCAAGAATTATAAAAACAATTAATAGCAAGAAGAGATTAACAACGATTTTAAAGACAGTTAAGAATTATTCTCCACCTCAGACAATCATGCATGAATATCAATAATGAATATTATTCCGATTCCCAATTAAACTATTAACTCTGTAGATAACGCTTAAGCAGTCAATTATCCCAATCTCCCTATCACAATCAATTACGGCTAAGCGCTCAATAATCAATTCTTTTTACCAAACAACAAACCTATTAAGCATACGATTCATTCAATTTGGGAAAAGCATTAACAACAGTGGAGATAGGTTAATCTAGGCAATAAATCAATGAAGCATTTAATTCATTTAACCTAGGTTCTATTCTTCATCACAATCAACAATGTTTTTGACCACATCATCAATTGCAATTTATCACAAACACTTAGAATCCTAAACTATTAGGTGAATAGAAATTCTAAGATGACAGTAAAATAATGCAAGCCCTAATTAGTTGTACACCCTAACAAGGAATCACAATATTTCATACAATAGGCATAGAAGAATAGAAGCAATTTAACATTATGGAAATCAAGAACAATATTCACATCTCAAATCAAACATTCATGTCTGGGTTTTGAATAACCCTTAACCTAAAAGAAACTTAGCCAACAATCATGATTAAAAACATAACCAGAATCAACGAATAAAAGAGTTTAGAGAAGAAGAAAACTATTGAAAAGGTTGACTGCGATCCTCCTTCTTCTCCTCCGCTCTCCCTGTGTTCCTCTCTCTAAAATCGTGTATATATCTCTCCTCACGAATATGACCTAATCCCCCTTTTATTTCCCGTCTAAAAATTAAGAAAAATCGAATTTGGATTTGAATTTTAACGCGTGCCGCGGCAGCCATATTTCCTTGCCGCGGCACGAGGCTTCAGATATGCGATATGGGCTTTGCGTGCCGCGGTATGCAACTTTCCTTGCTGCGGCACGAGACTCTCTGTTTCTCTTGTAGCGGCAGGAACTTTTCTCTGTAGCGGCAAGGACCTTTCTGATTTCCCTCGTAGCGGCAGGGACTTTTCCCTGTAGCGGCAAGCTCTCAGATTTCTGTACTTTTGTTCTTTTCTCGATTTTTCTCCTCTTTAACATTTTACTCCAATGGTTAGAATCCTACAAAATCATCATTCAACCAAAAATCATCAAAAATATACAATTATCCTTAAAAATAATAATTTAGATTAAATGAATCAAATTAACAAAACGATTCTAACTATCCCCAAACACACTACTTATGAACACAAAATCTGATAAGTAGAAAGGTAAACTTTATACAAAAATATACTTATCAAATTCCCCCACACTTAAACTTTGCTAGTCCCTTAGCAAACCCACTAGACTCTAAACAAAACTAAAAACTAACACAGAGGCGGTCTCACTGAATACAATGATTGTCTCAGAGAATTTCACTAAAATATTATGCTATAGTGACTTTGAATTTCATAACCATCAGATTTTCAACTCCCAAATTGATGAACCACTTGAAATTTGTCTTAAACCACGAGTTATAACAGTCATACTTACCAGTTCACTTGAATCAAGATGAATTTATACATGTCGTTTTATTCAAATTTTTTTAAGCAAACTAGCCCCTCATCAGAAAACGAATATATATATAAAGGGCAACCACTCCATAGACACTAACCAATTACTCTCCACTAATATAAACACACAGAATCAAGAATCAAAAGGTCTTTATCAGCTTATAATGGATGGCTAGGGTACAGGGTAGATGAGAAAGATACATTTTAGGCTCATATTGCACCATAGCATACCTAATATATACTTTTTCTATTTCTACTTTGGATCTTCTTCAACAATTCCCTCATAAACTTCATACATTGTTGATCTCTCTATTTTCCCCCACACTTATTTTCATGCAAGAAAACAAATTTCTTTTCTTTTTCTCTTTTTGCTTTTAACATATTTCGTGGGGATAAATAGGAGATCTTTACACTTATAACCACATCATATACAGAAACTTTTACTATACTTCTCTTTTTTCTTTCTTTCTTCTTTTTTTTTTTTTTTTTCATATAACCTCTCATCCCATAGTAGAAATTTAACTAGCTAAGCCATGGTGCAATGGGTTGTCAACACAGATAAAGAAAAAGAAAGAAGTTTAGGGTTAAGTAATGAGTTTTCATCGAAAAAAAATATATGGTCAATAAGGCTCAAAACAGGGAACTAAGGATACATTATTGATAAGGTAGGCTTGAAAGGCTCAAACGATCCAAAGAAATTGCCTTTATCATTTTCCTAATTCTGTACTTATGATTTCGCCTCAAGCAATTAACTAGTGTGTTCTAGAGTGGCGGGGGCTAAGTTGTAATATCTATATTTCTTTCTTATTATTATTTTTTTTCCGACATGCATAAACTATTCCTAACACAAGTAAGTAGCCAATCTAACTGTAATAAATCGCTATTTAAATCACAAATTCAAGTAGTCATCAAAACAGGAGTCAATCACACGAATCATAATCTATCCATCATCTTCTAGCATTCAAGTTTAGTGTCACTCATAAACTCATCATCGACCATTGCATTCAATAAGACCAGCCCAAGACACAAGACAAAACAACACACACACAAACACTTATAAACAAAGACAATTAACCAGACAAACAATTTGTTACCCGTCCCCCACACTTAAATTGAACATTGTCCTCAATGGAGATAAGTACAAATTGAGACAAGAACAGTAAATAAAAGAAAAATAAGAAAAGAAAATAAAAGAAAAATAAGCAAATACGAAAAAAAAAAAAAAAAAAAAACTCCCTCATCAGTTGCGACTAAAAGTGTCATCCTCATCATAGTTGAACTCCTCTGTGCCAGCTGCTTCATCAGCATCTCCATATTCCTGAGTGTTACTCGGCTGTACTGGAACAGCTGGAGGATAAGGTGGCAACCAATTTGGGGCCGGTGGGAATGCAGACATATCCGCCCCTAAATAGGTTTGCTGCATCCTGAAGCATAGGTCTTGATAAGCAGCAATCTCCATCATCCGTTGGTTGTGGGCCACCATTTCATCATGATATGCTCGCATGTCAATGCGAGCTCGGTAAAGTTCCGTCTCCATGGCGGCAACCCGATCAGTAAGTGACCTGGATCGGCCTGTGTGAGGCTGCACAGGTGCATGTGAAGAAGATGCAGGTTGCTCAGAAGATGTGGCTGCGGGTTTGTCAAACCGCTGAATAGTATTCCTGTCAATGATATGCATTGGGTTTATGACCTCTTCATTATCATTCCAGCGTGAATGATCTTGCCAACGTCAATAGTCTCGTTGGTCATAATAGCCCTCAACAAATTCCCACAGGCCAAATCAACTGTTCCAAAATGTTTTGTTGGGAATAGTTTTGCCCCAACAAAATGATGCCATGCCTTAAGTTCATAGTCCATATACTTGGACTCCAGTTTGTGTGACAAGGCATTCTCTGTCGCCCTCCACCGTGCTCCTTGAATGCCAATAGCTTGGATAATGGCATTAGAGTCCAGATTTGATTCAGAAGCATTAAATTCGTCATTGGGAATGTCTGGCAAGCCATAGTAACGGTTAATGGCAGAGGCAGAATAGGTAACGGAAACACCCCTAACCATTACCTGTAAATTCTTGCGGTCGATTGCATTAGCATAGAACTCACGAACAATCGATACAACCGCGGGCTGTGGTTGGGCACACAGTCTTTGCCAACCCCTCTGCTCGATGATACTCATCAACCTTGGGTAAGGATGATGCATGTCTAGATCAAAGCCCCGTTCTGCCACCCATGCCTTCTTCTTATCAATGGCATCCTTGTAGCTTTCAAACGCTTCTTTTGAAGTGAATTTCTTTGCATCATACTTGACTTTGGCTGTGGTAGACGGGCCTGCATGGTCAGTGCGTGATCTCTTGCTCTACATTATATTACAGGCAATAATTGAGGATTAACGCCTTCAAAGTGGTAATGAGTAATAATTAATGGCACAGCACAGAGTAGAAGATGTAACACGCTCAAATCTGACTATTCAACTCACTGTGGCATTTCATCGAGCATGTAGAGTGCACTTTTTAAACTTCAGAGATCACAAGTGTATGGCTTGATCAACTACCCCCAAGATGTAGATACACTCAATATACAAGCATTTTCACCACATAAATCAAAATCAAAGAAGGAGATCCAACAAAACCCATCCACTCTCAGAGGAATTAGAAGTTGATAAACCTCAATCAAAGCTTGCAAATAGAGAAAAATACCTTGAATCCAACCCAAAGATGATGCAAATGTGCTTGATGATGCTTGATCCCGAGCAAAGCCTACCCAATGAGCGTTAGTCGGTAATGAAAGTAATGGGTGGCTAATGATGGTGATTTTGAGGAATGGGTATAATGGATGATGAGAAAGATGGGTAGATGGAATAAGCAAGGTCTTTGGATTAATGAGGGTGAGAAGTGAGGATGAGTATGAGGAATGGGGTGATTATGTGTAGGGATTGAGAGGAGAGGAATGAAGATGGAGAATGGGATGGCAAAATCGGTGGGTAATTTTTAGAAGGTAAGAGGGAGAGTGATGGGTGAGAAAAGGGAAAGAAAAAGGGTTTTTAGGGATTTCTGGGGCACGTGCCGCGGCACGTAAGCTTCGGCTTTTGGGTCGATAACGTGCCGCGGCAGGGGATTTGATGTGCCGCGGCACACTCCTCTCGGCTTGGTGTGTGTCGCGGCAGCCTTTTTCTTTGCCGCGGCCAATGGGTCTCGGGTCTGGCAAGCCTTTCTCGTGCCGCGGCAAGGCTTTTATGTGCCGCGGCATGATGCCTTTTTCTGAATTTTTTTTTTTTTTTTTCACGTTTTTCACGGTTTAAAGAGAGAATCAGAGTACAAAAACTTTAAAAAACTAAATGTTCAACTTAAAAATAAAAATAAAAATAACAAAAACTAAAAACAATAAAGATGGCTACGTTTAACGTCGCTAGCTCGACTCAGAACTTCAATCTTCATCAATATAAACTGGGTCTTCAAGGTACATCACATGAACTTGCTCCTCCTCGGCCATTGACTCATAATAAGGCTTCAGTCTCTGACCATTCACCTTGAAAGACTTCCCCGTGCTTGGGCTTACAACTTCGACCGCTCCATGAGGAAAAACCTTGGTAACAATGAAAGGACCTAACCAGCGAGACTTCAACTTCCCAGGAAAGAGTTTAAGGCGAGAGTGATACATGAGGACTTTCTGACCTTCCACAAAGCTCTTCCGAAGAATATGTTTGTCATGAAAAGCTTTGGTTTTCTCCTTATAGATTTTCGCGCTCTCATATGCTTCATTGCGTATTTCTTCTAACTCATGCAATTGAAGCATTCTTTGTTGTCCTACAGCAACCGTGTCCAAGTTACACTTCTTTACAGCCCACCACGCCTTATGCTCTAGCTCCACCGGTAGATGGCAAGGTTTACCATACACCAACCGATAAGGTGACATACCGATAGGTGTTTTATATGCCGTTCGATACGCCCACAAGGCATCATCAAGCCTTGTACTCCAATCTTTCCGGTTTGAATTTACAGTTTTCTCAAGGATCAATTTGATTTCACGATTAGAAACCTCCGCTTGCCCGTTGGCTTGTGGATGATAAGCAGCTGTCACCTTGTGAGTTACACTATAGCGTCGAAACAATGCTTCTATACTCTTATTGCAAAAATGAGTGCCTCGATCACTAAGTATAGCCTTAGGTGTACCAAAACGCACAAAAATGTTAGAGCGAATGAAATCCACTACTGTTTTTGAATTGTCCGTTCTAGTTGCAATTGCTTCCACCCATTTAGACACATAGTCTACCGCCAATAAAATATATTCATAGCCGAAAGAGGATGGGAATGGTCCCATGAAATCCATACCCCAAACATCAAAGATCTCAAGAATTAGTATGGGAGTTTGAGGCATTTGATCCTTGGCCGTTATGTTACCAACTCGTTGACAACGATCACATGCCTTACAATAAGCATAAGCATCTTTGAAAATTGTGGGCCAATAGAAACCGCTGTCAAATATCTTACGAGCTGTCCTCTTAGGTCCAAAGTGTCCACCACAAGCATAAGCATGACAAAAAGCAAGGATGGAACGAAATTTAGATTCTGGTACACACCTACGAATGATTTGATCAGTACAATACTTCCAAAGAAAAGGTTCATCCCATATATAGTGGCGAGCATCATGCTTAATCTTGTTCCGTTGTGCTTGTGTGAGATCACTTGGTAACTCCTTTGAAGCAAGGTAGTTTACAATGTCGGCATACCAAGGAATAACTTCTTGCATGGCAAGGAGTTGCTCATCTGGAAACCGCTCATGCAATGGTAAGAACTCCTCCTCCCGAATCAACCGACTCAAGTGATCAGCCACTAGATTTTCCGAGCCGCTTTTATCTTTTATCTCCAAGTCAAACTCTTGTAACAATAAAATCCACCGAATAAGTCTTGGTTTTGCCTCCTTCTTTGCTAGCAAATATTTAAGAGCAGCATGGTCGGTATATATGATTACTTTCGTCCCAATCAAATAAGAACAAAACTTCTCCAAAGCATAGATAACCGCCAATAGTTCCTTCTCAGTGGTAGAGTAATTTAACTGTGCATCATTTAGAGTTCTAGAAGCATAGTAAATCACATGAGGAAGCTTACCAACCCGCTGCCCTAGGACTGCACCCACTGCATAATCACTAGCGTCACACATTAGCTCAAAAGGCAACTCCCAATTTGGTGGCTGGATAATAAGAGTTGTAGTCAACGATTCTTTCAATATGTTAAAGGCCAGCAGACACTTCTCATCAAACTCGAACTTAACATCTTTTTGGAGGAGCTTGCACAGTGGTGTAGAGATTTTAGAGAAGTCCTTTATAAATCGTCGATAGAAACCCGCATGACCCAGAAACGACCGTATTTCCTTAACACTAGATGGAGGTGGTAAAGACCGAATGAGATCAACTTTGGCCTTGTCCACTTAAATTCCTTTTTCCGAGATAACATGTCCCAAAACAATCCCCTGCTGTACCATAAAATGGCATTTCTCCCAATTCAAAACTAGATTGGTCTCAATGCAGCGTTTGAGAACCAAAGTAAGATTATGCAGGCATTTATCAAATGAATCGCCATATACACTGAAATCATCCATGAATACCTCAATAATGCTCTCAATGTAATCTGAAAAGATACTAACCATACATCTCTGAAATGTAGCAGGAGCGTTGCATAAACCGAATGGCATTCTCCGAAAAGCAAATGTGCCAAAGGGACATGTGAAAGTCGTCTTCTCCTGGTCTTCTGGGGCTATGACAATCTGATTATACCCCGAATAACCATCTAAGAAACAGTAATAGGGGTGGCCAGCCAATCTCTCGAGCATCTGATCAATGAATGGTAGGGGGAAGTGATCCTTTCGAGTTGTCGAATTTAGCTTGCGGTAATCAATACACACCCGCCACCCTGTTTGAACTCGAGTTGGAACCAACTCATTCTCATTATTCTTCACCACAGTAATGCCAGACTTCTTGGGTACCACTTGAACTGGACTCACCCATTTACTGTCAGAGATTGGGTAAATCACACCCACACTAAGGAGCTTCAGAATCTCCTTCTTCACAACTTCCATCATTGGTGGGTTTAATCTCCGTTGCGCCTCACGTGTTGGTTTAAACCCTTCTTCAAGTAAAATTCGGTGCATGCACATGGAAGGGCTAATCCCCTTTATATCCGCAATAGACCAACCAATGGCTGGTTTATACTCTCGGAGTACTCTCATTAATTTGTCTTCTTGGCCTTGGTTAAGATTTCTTGCAATTATAACAGGAAGTGTCTCGTTCTTCCCCAAGTAAACATATTTGAGATGCTCCGGAAGAGGCTTCAATTCAAGTGTAGGAGCTTGAATAATTGATGGCTGCAATTTCTCATTAGAAATCGGCAAATCAAGAAATGCAACCTTCTTAAAAGTCTTGTCAAAACCACTATTGAGTGTGGTTATGACATCCATGATCTCATGAGACAAATCTTCATCGGTCAACACAAGATGCTCTCTCAACACAACCTCCAAATCATCTTCACTATGAAAATCTAAAACTCGTTGAGAAAGACTATCCAACACATCAATAGAGTAAACAGCGTGCACATCACTTGGATATCTCATAGCCTCAAAAATATTAAATCGAATAGTCTCCCCATCAAATTCCATGGTCAACGTACCGTCATGCACATCAATTTTAGTTCTCGCAGTTTTCATGAATGGCCTTCCCAACAAAATTGGAGTGGAGCATGGAATAGATTCATCTTCCATATCAAGAACATAAAAATCAGCCGGAAACACCAATTCATTAACTTGAACTAAAACATCTTCTATTACACCCCTGGGATAAGCATTCGACCTATCAGCAAGTTGAATAATCACCCCTGTTTCTTCAAGTGGACCGAGATTCAATGAAGCATAAATGGAAAATGGCATGACATTGATAGAGGCTCCCAAATCCAACATACACCGCTCAATTCTTTTATTCCCAATAGTGCAAGGGATAGTAAAAGTACCAGGATCCTTACACTTTGGTGGAAGCTTCTTTTGTAGAACTGCGGAAACATTCTCCCCCACACTAACTTTTTCATTACCCCTCAACTTACGCTTATTAGTGCACAACTCTTTCAGAAACTTGGCATAGCGCGACACTTGTTTAATAGCGTCAAGAAGAGGAATATTCACTTCTACCTTTCGGAATGTATCAAGAATCTCCTTGTCAACCTCTTCCTTTTTAGTCTTTTTCAGTCTGCTTGGGAAAGGAGGTGGAATGACAATAGTAGGCTTAGGGCTGAGTTGTGTAGGGGTGGTTGGCTTTGGTGGAACATCATCATTGACTGAGCAATCAACTTGTGGCTTGGATGACAATGTACTGGGCACTGGAGGATTAGGTGGATCATATTGCGTCCCACTACGCAAAGTTACTGCACTAGCATTCTCTTTGGGATTCATCTCAGGTTGTGAAGGAAATTTATTAGACAGATGAGCCTCCAACCGGTTATATGATGCCGCTAATTGTCCCACCTGATTCTCCAAACTCTTGATGGAAGCTTGGGTGGTTTGCTGAAATTGAAGAGTATTTGTGGCAAGGGCATTGATTAAATCCTCAGTAGAAGGTTTAGCATTTGGTGGTGGAGCAGCCTGCGGTGGTTGTGATGGTCTAGGTACATAATTATTTTGAGACCTCTGTTGTGTAGTGAACCCAGGTGGTCTTGCTGCTGTTGGTTGTGGAGCTAGTTGTTGTTGATTCCCATATCGAAGGTTTGGATGATCACGCCAGCCAGGATTATAGGTTTGTGAAAATGGTTCATAATACATCTGACGTAATTGACCAGGAAAATTTCCTACAGCGTTAACACCCGCCGTTTCTCCCTCTACTAGAATGGGGCACGTATCAGTAGGGTGCCCCACTACTTGACAGATTCCACATGGCCGCACCTGTTGGCCCAAAGCTAATTGTTGTACCACTGAAGTCAGTTGAGCTATCTGTTGACCAAGTTGATTATCAACAGTAGTTTGCACCTCGTTAACTTTTCTTGAAGTTGACATATGCTCCTGGCGAATACCAAACTGTTGGGAATTAGCTGCCATATTAGAAATCAAGCTCCTGGCTGCTGCAGGAGTCTTGTCCACTAGTGCCCCTCCACTGGCTGCATCAATCATACTTCTGTCCAACGGTAGTAATCCCTCATAGAAATATTGAATCAATAGTTGCTCACTGATCTGATGGTGAGGACAACTAGCACACAACCGCTTAAAGCGCTCCCAGTAATCATAGAGTGATTCTCCCACAGCCTGCCTGATGCCACAAATTTCTTTCCTTATACTCCCCACTTTAGACGCTGGAAAATACCGCTCCAAAAACAAGGCCTTTATAGTGTTCCAGGTCTCCACAGTACCAGGGGGGAGATAATACAGCCACTCCTTTGCTGAATCCTTTAGAGAGAAAGGAAAAGCTCGGAGTTTTATCTGTTCTTCTGTCACTGAGGCTGGCTTCATACTGGAGCATACAATATGGAACTCCTTGAGGTGATTATT
This sequence comes from Humulus lupulus, assembly GCF_963169125.1. Taxonomy (NCBI): domain Eukaryota; kingdom Viridiplantae; phylum Streptophyta; class Magnoliopsida; order Rosales; family Cannabaceae; genus Humulus; species Humulus lupulus. The sequence goes on from NC_084793.1 coordinate 4,363,111, forward strand.
CGGATCCTCACCAGGCAGCCCATGGAATGATGGCAATAGATGAATGAGGCCCGACTTAAGCTCAAAATTCACATCAAGAGGTGCATATTGAATGCATAGCGGTTGTTGATCAATATCTGGCGCAGCCAACTCTTTCAACGTCCTATTTTGTGCCATATCTCTGTAAGATGTAATAGAATCGTCTGAATCTGAGTCGTGAGACAATAAGGGCACTTTCACAGGATCCACTTGATGAGCAAGACGTTGAAAGAGTGGATTATCAGTAATAGTCCGCGAAGTCCGAGAAGAAGATGAAGTAGCAAGATACTGTTTGATTGCCTCCAACCTATTCTGAGTGTCTTCGCCAGACATATAACTCTGAGATGCCAAGAGAAATCAAGTTAGTAAGCGTAAACCAATATGAATAATAAAAAGAATTAAATAGTTCCCCGGCAACGGCGCCAAAAATTTGATGCGTGTCGTATTGCGTACCAAATTTAACAAATATTTTATTTACTCTAAAACCAATTATTTAGTATAACGGCAAATAGAGGTCGAACCCAAGGGAACTATATTCAGTTTATTATTCACAAAAGCTTAACAAAGTTAAATTGGAAAGGGGGGTTTTGGAAAGTAAAAGTAAAAGCAAGAATTATAAAAACAATTAATAGCAAGAAGAGATTAACAACGATTTTAAAGACAGTTAAGAATTATTCTCCACCTCAGACAATCATGCATGAATATCAATAATGAATATTATTCCGATTCCCAATTAAACTATTAACCCTGTAGATAACGCTTAAGCAGTCAATTATCCCAATCTCCCTATCACAATCAATTACGGCTAAGCGCTCAATAATCAATTCTTTTTACCAAACAACAAACCTATTAAGCATACGATTCATTCAATTTGGGAAAAGCATTAACAACAGTGGAGATAGGTTAATCTAGGCAATAAATCAATGAAGCATTTAATTCATTTAACCTAGGTTCTATTCTTCATCACAATCAACAATGTTTTTGACCACATCATCAATTGCAATTTATCACAAACACTTAGAATCCTAAACTATTAGGTGAATAGAAATTCTAAGATGACAGTAAAATAATGCAAGCCCTAATTAGTTGTACACCCTAACAAGGAATCACAATATTTCATACAATAGGCATAGAAGAATAGAAGCAATTTAACATTATGGAAATCAAGAACAATATTCACATCTCAAATCAAACATTCATGTCTGGGTTTTGAATAACCCTTAACCTAAAAGAAACTTAGCCAACAATCATGATTAAAAACATAACCAGAATCAACGAATAAAAGAGTTTAGAGAAGAAGAAAACTATTGAAAAGGTTGACTGCGATCCTCCTTCTTCTCCTCCGCTCTCCCTGTGTTCCTCTCTCTAAAATCGTGTATATATCTCTCCTCACGAATATGACCTAATCCCCCTTTTATTTCCCGTCTAAAAATTAAGAAAAATCGAATTTGGATTTGAATTTTAACGCGTGCCGCGGCAGCCATATTTCCTTGCCGCGGCACGAGGCTTCAGATATGCGATATGGGCTTTGCGTGCCGCGGTATGCAACTTTCCTTGCCGCGGCACGAGACTCTCTGTTTCTCTTGTAGCGGCAGGAACTTTTCTCTGTAGCGGCAAGGACCTTTCTGATTTCCCTCGTAGCGGCAGGGACTTTTCCCTGTAGCGGCAAGCTCTCAGATTTCTGTACTTTTGTTCTTTTCTCGATTTTTCTCCTCTTTAACACTTTACTCCAATGGTTAGAATCCTACAAAATCATCATTCAACCAAAAATCATCAAAAATATACAATTATCCTTAAAAATAATAATTTAGATTAAATGAATCAAATTAACAAAACGATTCTAACTATCCCCAAACACACTACTTATGAACACAAAATCTGATAAGTAGAAAGGTAAACTTTATACAAAAATATACTTATCAAGGACCTTCGAAGAAGGACCAAAAGCGCTATCTGAGCGAGCTGGACCACGACCAAGAAGTTTGCGCCCTTGTCCAAGTCCCGGCTCAGCGCCCTAAACTGATGAACCTCCCCATCACGTTCACGGAGGACGACGCCCGCAACGTCCATTTCCCGCACCACGACCCGCTGGTCGTAGATGCCTAAATTGCCAACAAGCTGGTATCCCGCGTGTTGGTGGGTGACGGAAGCTCCGTCAACTTGCTGTTCAAACCAGCATTTGTCGCCATTGGCCTGACGGAGGCCGATTTGGCGTCCTGCCCGACCCAAATCTACGGCTTCAACGGAGACGCGCTCCTCCCCATGGGAAAGGTCCAGCTGCCGGTGACGCTGGGGGATGAGTTGCAGCACTCGTTCAAGTTCTGCACCTTTGTTGTGGTGGATTGCCCAACCGCTTACAACGTCATCTTTGGCCGGCCAGCCCTAGTCGAGTTCGGGGCCATAACCTCCATCCGCCATCTATGCATGAAGTTCCCGTGCAGCAACGGAGGAATAGGGACTGTCCGCGGAGACCAAAAAAGCGCTCGGAAGTGTTACCACGTCTCTGCCCATCCACTTTGTATGGTCCGGGAGGAGCCCGTCGAGCCTGCCCTCCGCCCGGTCGAGCGAGTGGTCCAGGATGAGGGCGATCTGGACCCGCGAATAGGAGACGAGCGTGTCCTGGAGCCAATGGACGAAGTAGAAGAGGTACGCATCAGCGAAACCGACCCGACCAGGGTCATCCAAGTGGGAAAGAGCCTACCGGCGGATATCCGAACTGCCATTATCGCCCGAGTCCAGGAAAACCAGGATCTTCTGGCGTGGTCCCACTCCGATATGACCGGGATAGACCGCAATATCATCTGCCACGCGTTAAGTATTGACCCAAACGCGACCCCGGTCCGCCAGAAACGCAGACCTTTGGGGATGGAAAGGGCCGAGGCCCTCAAGCTGGAGGTGGAGAAGTTATCTTCCATCAATTTCATCCATGAAGCAGTATACCCCGTATGGCTGGCCAACCCGGTCTTGGTGCTGAAGCCCAACGGGACCTGGAGAACTTGCATCGACTTCACTGACCTCAACAAAGCGTGCCCAAAGGACTGTTTCCCGCTCCCCCGAATAGACCAAATGGTGGACGCCACGTCCGGTTACGAGATCTTAAGTTTCATGGACGCCTACTCGGGCTACAACCAGATCTCCATGCACGTGGCAGATCAGGAGCACACCAGTTTCCAAACCGACAAGGGCATCTATTGCTACATAGTCATGCCTTTCGGACTCAAAAATGCCGGAGCAACTTACCAGAGGCTCGTCAATCGAATGTTTCGGGCCCAGCTGGGGCGAAACATGGAAGTGTACATTGACGATATGCTGGTCAAGTCCAAGACGTCGGGGGACCATTCGGAGGATTTGGCGGAGGCTTTCACGATTATCCGGAAGTACGGGATGAAGCTGAACCCTAAAAAGTGCACTTTCGGCGTAGCTTCCGGGAAATTCCTGGGCTTCATAGTGAGCTTCCGAGGAATCGAAGCCAACCCAGAGAAGATCAAGGCACTGATCGACATGGCCTCTCCCCGGAAGCACAAGGACGTTCAAAGCCTGACGGGGCGAGTGGCCGCCCTGAGCCGTTTCGTTTCCAAGGCCACGGACAAGTGCGTCCCCTTTTTCAACATCCTTCGGGGAAGCCAGTGGTTCGAGTGGTCACCCGAGTGCGAAGAAGCCTTCCAGAAGCTGAAAGAACACTTGGCCAAGGCCCCCATCCTGGCGAAGCCAGTCGAAGGAGAACCCTTGTACCTATACCTGGCCGTGACCGAGCATGCCATCACCGCCGCGCTGGTACGAGAAGAGGAAAGGACACAACTCCCGGTATACTACGTGAGCAAGCGGTTACTAGACGCCGAATCTAGGTACCCGCTGATCGAAAAGCTTACTTTCTACCTATTGATGGCATCCCGGAAGCTTCGACCCTATTTCCAGGCTCATGCCATAAAAGTCTTAACCGACCATCCCCTGCGGCAGGTGTTGCAGAAACCTGAGTCGTCGGGAAGACTCCTGAAATGGGCAATGGAGTTGAGCCAATTTGATATATCCTACGTGCCCCGGGTGTCCATAAAGGGACAGGCCCTGGCCGATTTTATCGTCGAATGTTCCAGGATCCCCCCAGAAGAGACTATCCCCGCATCTTCCGCGGCGCCCGTTTGGAAAATCTTCGTGGACGGAGCCTCGAACGAGAACGGGGCCGGCGCCGGGATCATCTTGGTGTCACCACAGGGGCACCAGCTACAAAATGCCCTCCGTTTCCAGTTCAAGGCCTCGAACAACGAGGCGGAGCACGAAGCTGTCCTAGCCGGCTTGCGACTGGCCCGAGAAGTAGGGGCCGCGAACCTCGAAATTTACAGTGATTCTCAGCTGGTAGTCAGACAGATTTCGGGGGAATATCAAACCAAGGGAGAACGGATGGCGGCATACGTATCTCAAGCGAGGGAGATGCTCCAAACGTTCAAGGGGCATACCATCCGCCAGATTCCCCGGGAGAAGAACGTGTTCGCGGATACGCTAGCGAAGCTGGCAACCAACGCAGAGGCCGAACTGGCCGGACTGGTTCCCGTCAACCATCTCCCCGTCCCAAGCATCAGGGCTCCCACCGTCAATATGGTCGACCACTCCACTTCCTGGATGGGGCCGCTGATCCGATACCTGTCCACCGGGGAAGTTTCGAACGATCGAGCCGCGGCCAGGAAACTCCTGTACCAAGCCCACCGGTACGTCATGATGGACGGGAAACTCTATCGCCGGGGACTGTCTATGCCTTACCTCAGGTGCAAGTCCGGGACCGAAATGGGAGCCATTATGTATGAGGTCCACGAAGGCTTTTGCGGAGATCACACGGCCGGGCCCAGTTTGTCCAAGAAGATTCTGCGCCAAGGATACTTCTGGCCCACCATGAAGAAAGACTGCATAGACTACGTCCGTAAGTGCGAGCAGTGCCAGAGGTACGCGAATATCCCTCGGGCCCCCCCGACAGAGATAACCTTGATGAACAGTCCCTGGCCGTTTGCAGTATGGGGGATCGACCTTGTGGGATCCCTCCCGACCGGAAAGGGAGGGGTAAAATATGCCATTGTGGCGGTAGACTATTTCACGAAATGGGTCGAGGCGGAGCCCATGAACACGATCACGTCCAAGAAGGCCCTAGATTTCGTCGTCAACAATATAGTGTGTCGATATGGCCTCCCCCACAAAATCGTGTCCGACAACGGGAAGCAATTTGACAGTTTCCACTTCACGGAATTTTGCGAAAGACACAGTATAGTGAAGAGTTTCTCGGCACTCGCCAAACCGCAAGCGAACGGGCAGGCCGAAGCCGTGAACAAAATCCTAAAAGGGACGCTGAAGAAAAAGCTCCAGGCCTGTAAGAGCAAATGGCCCGAGGAGCTCCCACGCATATTGTGGGCCTACTGGACGACCGAAAGGACGTCAACCGGGCACACCCCCTACTCAATGGTTTATGGATGCGAAGCCGTCATCCTAATTGAAACGACCGTCCCGTCCCATCGGCGCAACACGTACGATCCTGCCCAGAACCACACCTTGCTCCAGGAATCGCTGGATCTTATCGAGGAGATCCGGGAGGAATCGCAAGTGCAGTTGAAGATATACCAGGGCAAGATCGCGCGGCATTTCAACTCCAAAGTCAAGAACCGCAAGTTCGAAACCGGCGATCTAGTCCTGCGGAGGGTCTTCCCCGCCACTTAGGATCCGGGAGTAGGGGTTTTGGGCCCTAATTGAGAAGGGTCGTATGAGATCCAGCATGAGGTCTGCCCCGGAACGTACCGCTTGAAGCGGCATGATGGTTCCGAGGTTCCGCGAGCCTGGAATGCGGAGCATCTCCGCAAATACTACCAGTAGCCCGAGGGCTCGTCCCAGTTTAATGTTTACGCTGTAACATGTACGCCTCAGGGCTAATTCCCTTTTTGAACAATGAAAATGACGTGTGCAAAACGTCATAGAGGGCTGTTATTTCCATGAAAACGTGTGCCTCAGGGCGAATCCTTTTCGAATTTCATTCTCAAGTGACCCCAGACCAATCTCCGCTCACTTGCGGGGGGTGTCATCCCAGGCGCAAATATAACAAAAAGGGAACTGAGCTCAAGGTCGGTCCCACCCCGGACGAACGATGTCCGGGAGTAAAAATAAGAGGACTGAGCCCAAGGCCGGTCCCACCCCGGACGAACGACGTCCGGGGGTATGAAAAAGGGAACCGAGCCCAAGGCCGGTCCCACCCCGGACGAACGACGTCCGGGGTTATGAATAAAGGGAACCAAGCTCAAGGCCGGTCCCACCCCGGACGAACGATGTCGGGGAGTAAAAATAAGAGGACCGAGCCCAAGGCCGGTCCCACCCCGGACGAACGACGTCCGGGGGTATGAATAAGAGGACCGAGCCCAAGGCCGGTCCCACCCCGGACGAACGACGTCCGGGGGTATGAATAAGAACACCGAGCTCAAGGCCGGTCCCACCCCAGACGAACGATGTCCGGGAGTAAAAATAAGAGTACCGAGCCCAAGGCTGGTCCTACCCCGGACGAACGACGTCCGAGGGTATGAATAAAGGGAACCGAGCTCAAGGTCGGTCCCACCCCGGACGAACGACGTCCGGGGGTATGAATAAGAGGACCGAGCTCAAGGCCGGTCCCACCCCGGCGAACGATGTCCGGGAGTAAAAATAAGAGGACCGAGCCCAAGGCCGGTCCCACCCCGGACGAACGACGTCCGGGGGTATGAATAAGAGGACCGAGCCAAAGGCCGGTCCCACCCCGGACGAACGATGTCCAGGAGTATAAAAATAAAAGGACCAAGCCCAAGACCGGTCCCACCCCGGACGAGCAACGGCCGGGGGTACACAATTAAAACGACCAAGCTCAAGGCCGGTCCCACCCCGGACGAACTACGTCCGACCCGGACAGGTCGATCTTCGGAGTACAAAAGCATCCGGTCAACCCTAGGGCAAAGCCTGGACCTAAAATTTAAGGAAAAACGTGCTCCGGGTTAAACAAAGTCCCAAGGGCCCCGAGCGGTGCCGAGACTAATCGTTGGGTCCAGTCCTGGCCGTTGGAACCAGGACAAAACCCCCTGCAATCAGTTAGTCGCGACAACTTCTTACTGAACGGTGAAAGGAAAGATCTCTTAAAAACCAAAGGAAGAAGCAGTGTCTTAAAATTTAATTACAAGCTAAGAACGTTAACAAAAGAACGAGGCCGGGACAAGGGCCTACAGCGCGTCCGCCCGGAGATTCGCATCTTCCCTCTCCATGGCCTCATACTCGGCACGCTTCGCGTCGGGATCAGGGAAGACGAGGAGGTTCATGTTCTTGTCCTTGCACCAGGCCATATAAATGGCCTCGTCAAAGGTGACATCCACTAAGTTGTCGGCCTCCTCCTTCTCCTGACAGGTGGTTTCGTGCGCCGCCTTCTCCTGAAGAAGGGAGTCGCCCAGCTCAAGGACTCGGGCTTTCAAGATCCGGATCTCCTCCTTGTCCAGGACGGACTGTGCCGCGGCCGTCTCCAAGAGAGTCGCCCTTTCGTTAGCAACTTTTGTTGTCCGGGACAACTCGTCTTCCAACCCGGTCTTGGCGCAGCTAATTTCCTCGCGCTCCGCCTTCGCGCGGGCCAACTCTTCTTGGAGGTGGGCTGTCTCCCTGCTCAGAGTCTCCTTTACGGCCTCCCTCTGGTTCACGGCCGCCTCTATTTCCAGCTTGGCCGTCTCCATCTTAAGGGCAAGCTCGGCCACCAAGTCGGCACTCCTTTGAGATAGCAAGTCAACCTGGAGCAAACAAAAGTTAGAAAAAGAAATCACCGCCAACAAGTGACCAAGGAACATGAGATGAAAATTACCGCGGTAGCCTGGTGGCGGAGAGCCTGAGAGATAAACAGCACGTCCGGATTGGCTATCGTGGCGTACCTCTTCAGCTGGAGGTTGGACATAGTGCTCCCGACCTGATCAAGCAGGTCAGCAGCCATGGGGGCAATGTCCTGGCCCAGCTTGGGGCGGAAGCCCATCTCGGCAGCTAGCCGATCCACGATCGGCTGAGGAGCGCTGAACTCGGCAGGACGATCCGAAAACTTGACCTGACGACGGATCGTCAGGGCCTTGTAAGCATCGTCTCTCCAGCTTCGGCCGGTCTCCCAGGTCCGGTTGACCAGCCGGGACTGCTCGTCCCGCAGAGCGGACTCCCCCTCCTCGAGAAGGGTTGGGCGGAGGGGAAGAGCAGGCGGAGCAGGGATCTCCTTCGCGGTTAGCCTGCTCTCCCCATGTGACTCCTCGGCTGTCTCTGACAACGTCGTCCGAGGCCTCTTCTCGAGTTTGCCCTCCCAGGCATCATTTCCCGGGCCTCTCTTCCCTGAGCTCCGGCTTGTGGCTTCGCCCGTTGCCAAATCAATTACCGGAGGCTAGTCCGAGGGGCCGTCTGCGGTCGGTTCCACGGCCCGGAATGGAACCACGGCCAGTGCCTCGCCTGGGCCGGGCGCTGTCCCGGATTTTTCACTGGTGGGGGGGAGATCCGTGCCGGCCGCGACATTTGACCTCCTGGCCAACTTCAAGGTCGACCTTTCCTTGATGAGCCTCCTCATCTCGCTGGCCGGATCAGACATGACAGAATCCTCTGCAAAAATACAGGAAAACGAGGTTAGTATGATAAGCCAGACGGGAAAACACAGCAGTAAAAAAAAAAGAATAGCCCGGGACGAACCCTCATCTAAGCCCCGGGCGAGACTCAATTCCCTTAAAGCGAATGAGTGTATCCGGTCTCCTACGTCATCCGGGGTTTGAAACCCCCCATACTGGAGGAACCCGGACAGGAACATTAGCATCCCTGATCCCACAGGGACGAGAGATGAAGGCCTCATCTCCCCATCAGCCCAAAACAAGGGGTCCGGCGGCTCTAGCCTATCCCTAGCTAAGTCCCCGACTTGGGGAGCATAAGTTAAGATTAAAGGGGAGTTACCTCGCCCCGATACACTAGCCCCGGGAGTCCCGACATTTGGTAGGGCGTCTTCGAAAAGCTCCTCCAGCTCTTCCGAGTTGGCCTCTTCCGCCGGAAGCTGATTCTTCTTACGCTGTGTGCCGCCGTGGCCCACGCCGCTCTCACCACCTCGGCGATGTGGTCGAGGGCCAACCGCTCCCAGACCTCGTTATCCTTCTCGCACGGGATGCCCCGGAAACTCGGGACGACGATGGTCTGAGTGGCCGCCAGCAACCCTACCAGCCGGAGGTTTTTATCAGTGACATAGCCCCCAACGTCCAGCTCCTCCGTGGTCAGCTTGGCATAGAACCTCCTCCTTTCCAGGAGAAACTTGGTAAGGGGGGTTTGAATGAAGGGACCTGCGACCCGGAAGATACGATAAGAGATGGAAGCAAAAGATGAATAAAAGAGGGGGTCCGGGAGAATACTTACCCACTCGCTGGAAGTCTAGCAGCAGCGTGGGGTTCTCGTCAATAAGGAACCCGAATGTCATGAACCAGTAATGCCTGACATCCGGAGGGTGCTTCCAGGTGCTGGTAGGAGCAGGATAGGCACTCCGCGGCTGAAGCCTGTAAAAGCCGTCCAAGCTCTTGTTTTTAACACTGACTTGCGGCACCAACTTGTAGAAGTATAAGACTTCCGCCGGAGTGGGCTCCGCGATCTCTTTCGCGACACAAAACACCTTCCACCCAACAAGCAGACGGTACGCTTGCGGCAGCAGTTGGAAGGGTGCAATCCCCACGTATGTCAGGAACCGCACGAAGTAGGCATGAAGCGGGAGCGTAGCTCCCGCGCTAATGTGTCCGGCGCTCCAAGCCCTGAATCCATCCACGGACGTATGCGCCCATTCCTCTAGCCTAGCCATGCGATTATGGAAGAGGCCCAGAGTCGATTCGATGCCCAGCCTCGTCTCCAGGAGCAGCATCATCCGGTAGTTCCGGAACAAGTTGGCCGTCTCGTCCATTTCCCACCTGTTGCCTGTGGGCGTCTTGGATCCGGGAGCGACCACAGGGGCCCTATTGACCTCTTCTTCAGAATGGAGTGTAACACCCGTGGCCATGATTGACGATCTGGGAACAGAGAAAGAAAAACCAAGCAGTCAGTACCTAAACCCAAAGAAGTCGGTCAAGGTACAGGGAGTCTCCTAAGGACTGCTTGGAGTCCCGTCGGACCAGGCCCGGGACCCCAAAAAGCCCCGGGACCCTGATCGGGAGAGAAGGCTACTAAGGTCCACCCCTCGTCCGGGAGGCATCCGAGAACGGTGCACCCCGAACCAGACAGCCTTCCTAGCAAATTCTAAAGCACAGAGCCTAGGTACATGCGTCTAGAGTGCCTAAATTCACGAAGTTGGGAATAGAATTAAAAAATGCTTACTGTGTGGTGTCGATGGTTGAGGCTGGCGGTTGTCCGATCGTAAGGACGGCAGGACCTCATTCTTGAAGTGGCGCAGCCGGTGCAGCAGTTCGTCGGTGGGGCAAATTCGAGAAGCGCCGTCAGGTCGCAGAACGAAGGTTGAGCCCTGGGAAACAGGCGGTGGCGCAGAACTAGCAAACGGTGGAGTATTTCGTCGGCGAGGTCGGACATGCAAAGCTCTAGCGAGCGTTCTGGTTTTTCTTTTTCTCAAGCTGGTTCAAAAATAGAAAAGTGCCGAATGTTTGTTCTCAGAGTCTTTATATCAGCCCCCAAATCCTGGCCCCCGATCCAACGGTCAGATGCCTCTTCATCCGACGACCGAGGATCGCGCAGAGGACATTTATGAGCCCATTTTGGTCTGGATCCTCAGCACCTCTAATCCGACGGTCCAGGAGTAGCGGATGCCAAAGGACGCCCCATCCTACGATCCACCTCGTTCCAGGGACATTAATGATGACTCCCCCCGTGCGGATGTGACGCCTCGTGACGTGCGCTGACACCCTAGTCTAGGCCTAGCGGCCTTTGGGAGGCCTAGGCGACCCTTCGAGGCCCTTGCAACAATCACATGGCGACACGTGGGTCATTTTTTCCCAAAGCGGGCCAAAGGTAAATGTCCCCGGATCACGGCAAACGACAGGGGCGAAGCCACCTGCCACTGCCACGGCCGTTCGGCCAAGCTTCCTAGCCCGGACAGGAACTGGGGAGACGACTTGGCGAGCGTTGCGAGGGTGGTGCAACCCTACTCCCGGATAGCCCGGGTGAAGGCTTGGGGGGTAAATGTTATCCCCATTTCCTGGAGGGGATTTGGGCCTTCGCCCTGGCCCGCGGTCAGTGGACCGACTCGGCATTCGGGCCTGGCCCAGGAACTCCAGATTGGGCCCGTTTGGAAGGGTCCGGGATGTCCCTTCGGGTTCATCTTCAGCTTAGAATGTCCCGAGGATGTCCGGGGCGCCCGGAGCGTCGCGGCTTACACATCCCCGTCCCGGAGCCTGGAATGATCCGGGCCCGAGGTAAATGTAGCAGGCTGAAGGTAAACGGACCTGGATCGCCTCCTCCCCAGTTGAAGGGTCGGGCGCCCAAGATCCTGAGACCGCCTCAGTTCGCGTGGGCATTGTCCCCCCACTTCTCGCCTGCAGAAAAGGCAGCATTGGGATTGTCCACTGAAGTGTCAGGACTGCGCAGCCAAGTACCCTGACCGGTCTTGTCTCCTGAATCAGCCTCGAGACTCGAAGTGATCAGAGCCCAAGCGTCGTTTTGTCGGGCGAAGGCTTGTGTCTCAGGTCAACTAATTGGGCCTTAGCTGGTTTGTATTATGTGCATTGTATATCTTTTTGTATTGGGCCTTCACTAGAAAGGGCCCCTCTACACTTTCCTCTGACGGGCCTGGGTCGGATGCGTCCCAGACCCGATGACCCCCTCAGCTTATAAATATAAGCTGAGGACAACATGAAAAAAGAGAGAGAAAAAAGGGCAGAGACTCTGTCCAGATATAGCCAGAAAACTCCATTGTAAAAGCTTCTTCTTGCTCTATTATATGGACTCGTGGACTAAGGCTAGTTAACGCCCCAACCACGTAAAAACCTCGTGTCGATTTCCCATTTTCAGTATTATCACTAGCAAATAGTATTCATTAATATAGTTACCGAAAATCTCGGTTAACAAATCGTATTTTTATATTTTACCTTAAAATTGTTCTTGAATAACTAAAAAATATAATCATACCTTGCAAATGTATATATATATTTTAAATATAATGTACATTATTTTATAAATTAAAGAAAAATCTTTATTTATAATTATACCTTATGTTTTCTATATTAATTTTTGAATTGTACAAAATCTTTTACAATAATATTAAATAAATAAAACAAAATTGTGTACTTTATTGATAAAAAAATGATAATTGAAGTTTGTAAATATGAATTTAATATTCCTTAATAAAATAAATAAATAACTAAAAATATAAAAGTTTAATAGAATTTCAAATATAAATTTATAAAATAATATATATATAATAAACGTATTTGTTATATTATTGTGCATTTCAATTATAAACAATATTTTAAGAAATTAGAAATACTTAATTTAAAATATAAAATATTAATATTTTAATTGAGAGTTACAAAATTGGACACACATGTGTGCTCAAATGTAACGTCTTTTTGAGTTATAAATTTGTAACTCCCAAATATTACCTAATAATATGTACATTAAGAGTCACACATTTGTGTTTAAATTTCATAGAATCATTAAAAAATATGGTTGTTGAAAACATATTTTTAACTCTCAATAGGTGTATGGAGGTTACAAAATCAAGTGGGAAGAGATTGAGATGTTTTTTGAAAAGCTAAAAATTGGAAGCTAAAAAATGCACTGTGGCCGCGCCCACTGCTTATCCCTGCCTAGGGGACAGAGGCCACTAATTATGAAATATGATTGTTGAATACATGTTTTTAAATCCCATTAAGTGTATAGATGTTACAAAATCACGTGGGTAGAGATAGTAATGTTTTTGGAAAAGCTGAAAAATGCACTGTGGCCGCACCCATTGATTATCCCTAGGCGCGGCCAGGGGTGCTGACAACCAATTTCTTTTTTCTGTTTTTTACAATTTAAACGGTTCTCACACCCCAAATAACTAACAAATCTTCATTTTAATTCCATAAACATTCAATTAAACATTGGTAACAACTATAAGGGTTGGTGAAATTTGAAATTCAAAAGGTATCTCAAACTCTATAAATAGGAGTCTAATTCTCACTTGTAAGACATATCATTTTCTATCCACAAAGTACTTGGTTGGAAAATACACCATAGAGACTTGATAATTTCCAGAGAGTTATTTCCAATATTGAGATAATCTCTTAGTACTCGAGATATGAGAAATAAGTTTTTGGACAAATGTTGTAAACCCTGTTCAAGTTGGTGATACTCAATACTTTGCACTTTGGTTGTATAAGTGAGAGTGATTTATTTCATTGTTCTTGTTGTTTATTCTTTCTTTTATTTCCTCTTGCTATAAGAGTTGTTTCTTCTTCTATCTACTTTGTTTTATTATTTTTAGTTTATTTGTAACTTTTGTCATAATGTAGAGTCAAAGAACTTTACTTAGCTAGTTAGATAGTAGTAGTAATAGTAATAGCTAGTAGTAGTTGTAGTATGTTTATGACTATGGATTTTGGTTCAAGCCGGGACTTAGTTGGAAACTCTTAGCAATAGTTATGGATTTTATAAGTTTAACCTATAGTTTAAGAATATTAATTATAACATAAGGTTTGATTAATATTGCTGGTTATTAATATGATAATTATTATAACCTAAGGTTTAGATAGAGCTAATAAGAATATGACACTTGTCATGAGCATGGTTATTTCTACGGTTTAGATAGAGCCAATAGGAATATGACACTTGTCATATGTATGATTATTAAGGAATTATTATCTTAATGATAAAATAAGGGAAATATAAGACTTAGTCTTCACCAGAATTTGTTAGGAGTATAACATTTGTCACAATTTTATTTATTTGAAATTTAGATAATTAAATAGATTTTTTGTAATTTTAAGGTACTGTAACTTCCGACCTATTTTTGACCCAGTTATGTTATGAATTTCAAAAAATAGTAAAATAGTATTTTTATAAAGTTGTAGATAATTTAATTAGCTTTCTAACGGTATAAAGAGAGTCTAAATCGGAGTCCTACAGCTCCAGATATGTTGATTTTACTGCAGGTGAGTTTAGAGTTACGAGATTTAGGGAGTTAGAAGTTATGATTCTATTTGTTTTTATTATTTTTGTTTTAAAAATAAAGCTTTGACTCCTTAAATTTCTCTGAACAATTTGACCAAGTCCTAAGCCTTTGGCTGAAGGATATTCAAATATTTTCAATTAAATTCATTATTTTCATTCAAAGCCAAAAATAAGATTTTTATTCCTAAAACTCTATAAATAAGACCTAGTACCAAGCTTTTTCATTCATTAATCAGAGCCTTCCAGGTGCTAGTGAGACTATATAGTGATAAACACTTGGGTTGGGGTTATAAGCTTAATAAACACTTGGGAAGTAAGGTTATAGTGTATTTCGGTTTCGAGGTATAGTTCGATCATAAAAGCATTCAAGTTATTCCTTATTCTAGTTCCTTTCTGTATTGTTCTTATAGTTTTCTACTCAAATCCTAACTCGTATTCTCTATTCTTGGTTAGGCATCTAAGATCTTGAACGCACGATTCTTATTGGTAAGTATCTTTTCGATGGTGTAGTTCATTATTTTCATCCATTTTCTTTAGTATACTCACTTCTCTATTATGGATTTTAGGAGTGTTCCAAAATCCCGACTTTGTTTTCATCATCCCGGTATTTTGGTAAGGAAAATATGATAGTTGTAATGCCCCAAATTCCCCGATGTATTTAGCGGTGTGAACAGTAGGCCGGGAGGGCCATACTTGCTTAATTATGTTATTAATTGCTTAAATGCATGTATATGTTGATTATATTATGATATGATGTGAAATGCATGCATGTGAGTCCATATTTTTATCCACAGGGGTGTGATGGTAATTTGGCCCGTTGAGGGTAAATTGATTATTTATACGCATGTTGGTGATATAATTTGAGACCACATTATGATGTGGGTTTGTTCGAGCTAGTTGGCATGAGACGATCAAGGAATGTTAATTATCGGTTTGGTCATAACAGGCTTAAGCTCGGGGCTCGGGGTAAGTCTCGGGGTGTTTTAATGATTAGAGTGTTACCGGGCATTAAAGGGTAACGGGATGTGAAATATTGGTGTTTGAGAATATTGATATTAGCCGGAAAAAGGAAGCGTTAATTATGATTAACGGTGTAGGTGGAAGATGTCAAAACTACCCTTGAGTTGGCTTTAGAAACTCTTAAAGACCTAGGGGTATAATGGTTTTTTGAGTTATGGATATATATGATGTATAGATGGCTGTGAAACAGAACCCAAAACAGAGTTCTCTTCTCCTCCTTCCCGTACCTTCTCTTTCCTTCATTTTCTTTGCATCTTCTTTGGAGATTTTGAGCTCAAGGGGTGGAACTAAGCTAGGAAATCAAGGGGCTTAAGCTATAGACTTGGTTCAGCCATTGGAGAGGGTTCAATTCCAGGTTTGAGGTGAGTTTTATCCATTGTTTGACTGGTTTGCTCTGTTTTCGTTCATGGATTTCAGCTCTGGATTTAGGTGTGGAAAGTTGGATTTAAGGGGAGTTCTTGAGGTGTTTTACTTGGGTTATGATGAGGGATAGTTATGGGTGATGTTTGGAGGTTTAAATGGGTATTTGAAAGAGGTTTAGGTGGTGTTTAAATTGGGTTTAAAGGGTTGGTTCAAGGGAAAACTCGAGGGAAGAAAAAACAGGGGTTTTGGCTGAACTGGGCGTTGCGCCGCGGCATGGCCAGGGTGAGCCGCGGCCCTTGGGAGCTGCTGGGTTTAGGCGCCTCTGTTTGAGAGGCGGGCCGCGGCATGGCCAAGGAGGGTCGCGGGCCTTAAGGCATTTTTGGCCAAAGTGAGCTTTTTAGCATGGGGATTCAAGCCTAAGGCCTCGGGAATGAACCTACTACCCGGTTGAGTAGTGTTTGAGGTCTCGGAGGTTAGGTTTTGGTTTGGGAACCTTTTATTATTTATTTTATTGATGGAATCCCATAATTTGGTTATGACCAGGTAACCGCTAAAGGACCAAAAAGTTGATCGTTCTCAGGGTCACTCTTTTATTTGTTCTTGCTCGAACCGGAGGTAAGAAAACTGCACCCCAAGTGTGACATGCGTGGATATTTGTAAGGCATGTTGATTGTGTAATACAGACATGGATTGAACATGGAATGCTTAGCATATGTTGTTCGCTTGTGCATAGCACTGACTAATTAGTCAGGTTTGGCAAAGGTGCTAGTATCAACTGTGAAGCTGTGACTGATTAGTCAGGTTCGGCAGTGGTACTGGGCACTGGTCACGTTGCACTGACTTGTCAGTCAGAATTGGCAAAGGTGTTAGTGTCAGCTGTGAAGCTGTGACTTATTAGTCAAGTTCGGCGGTGATACTGGACACTGGTCACTTAGCGCTGACTTATTAGTCAATGATGGACTTAGCGTGGTTCACGCAAGCCAACGGAGATCAGATCTAATCGACCATTAGCATTGAATGGCTCAAAGAGCATTAATGCCTGACCGACCCTGAGGGTCGATGAACAAACAGAGCTTGGAGGCTGGTGGCTTACTTAGCAGCCACCCTCCCGCTAGAAAAGAGAGCCTGGAGGCTAGTGGCTTACCTAGCAGCCACTCTCCCGCTAAAATCATGTGATGTTCATTTGCTTGTTGAAAGCTTTATGTTCAGTATGATTATAATGATAATCATTTGATAATGTTTATGAGAAGTGTTATGTTTTCTTGCTGGGCTTTGGCTCATGGGTGCTATGTGGTGCAGGTAAAGGGAAAGAAAATCTCACCTAGCCTTGAGTGGGGAGCTGATGTGGTGTTGTGTACATATGCGGCCGCTTGACCACCACGGCCAAGGAGTTCTCAGAGGAACTAGGGGGTTTACCCTATTTTTGCCGCTTAGGTCGGCGGGATTGTAAATTTAAAACAATAGTGACCATTTTGTACTGAGAACCACTTGTAAATGTTTTGTTTAGCTCTGCAGAGCAGTTTGTAATAGAAATCTCTATTTCTTTTTTATTGGTTTTATACCTTAACCTGTTAATTACACTTAGAGCACGTTTTTGATCAAAGGACTCAGGTAGTGAGTCAAATTTCCGGTCCACCGTTCACCGTAACTGTTCTGGGGTAGCCAGGGCGTTACAATAGTTTTATATGCTCATATGTTATGTTGATATGTTATGATAAGTTATGCTATAGTATGTTATGTTATGTTTTCTTATGTTTCATGGTTATGATTTACCCTACCTCAGATATTAGACAGGGGACGTAGATGGGTTATCATAAACCTACCATGTGATCTAACCTATTATGTTTCATGCTTATAGTAGATTTTTTTGGCTCGGCATTAGGCTCATTCCTTTATGTTTATATGTGCAGGAAAATAATTATGGCGGCAGAAAGATTCTTGGCAGCTTGGGGATGTGTATTGAGGCAAGATGAAATCGATGGATTGCGCGTTCGATTCGAAGATGAAGTTTTTAAGTCTTTTAGTTATGATTTCTATGTATTATTTTTTTTCCGCACTTCATTTTGTAACCAATTTATTTAAGTTATATTTTGTTTTCAAAACAATGAGATCCTATATCCTACATGAATTTTTATGTATTTAGCATTTACTTTATAGTTTTTAAATAAAGTTATGGTTATTTCACATGTACGTTTTCTTAAAATTAGTATAGTAGTTATTAATGGTCCAAATTCTATAATAGTTTGGTTGTTACACATAAAATTGTTACTACTCTCTTTATGTTCATTTCTATATTTTCTTGTAGTTTTGCAATAATGTTGTAAACTTATTAATCATCAACTTGTTATTTATATTATTTTGCTTAGAATTGTAATAGTAAAATTAAAATTCTAAATATTTCTTATATTAGTTTAAAATGTAAATATAAATCTTTATATTTTTAAAATAATAGTTATTTTTCTTCTTAAAAAATATTATTTTAGTTTTATGAGTTTGAATTAAGTGCTAGACGTGAAACAGGTGATCATCTCTCTTTAATAATTTCAATAATAACTTTGTATTTTACCAAACTTACCAAAATTAACAACCTATATGATTTTAGTAATAAATAAATAAATATCATAATACTTTGATGTTTGATTATTATTGTAATTTCAGTTTTTAAAAGTATAAAATCTTATAATTAATTAAAATTTATATTAATAGTAATAAAATAAGTATAAAATAGTCTTATTAAAAAAAACAAAATTAATCAAGAAGTTAATTTGGAAAAGATAAATAATTATTTTTGGAAATTTTATTTTATATTTAGTTAAAACCAAGATAATATATATTTTTTTCATTCCCTGGCAAGAAAACTAGCTTGGCGCCCAAGCCACCAACAAAAAAGAAAATAAGGTTAATTAAAAAATATATATATATATATAATGAAGTGACTTAAAAGTCAAAATTCTAAGCAAAAGACACTTAAAGTCAACTGGACTTACCACGCTAGTATTTTATTAATAAAGTTCTCTTTTTCTCTTTTTTGATGAAAACTAAAATCAAAATAAAATAAATGAATATTTGTAGCAAGTTGACGCAACCAGAGGCACACCTAGAATATAATTTTACTGGGTAAAAAAAAATATATATATATATATTAACAAAAATACATATGAATAATATTATCATGAATTAAAAGCAAAATACATGTAATAAAATTTAAAATAAACAAATAAAACTATAAGATCTTAAAAAAGAAAAAAGAAAATGTAAATATTTTAGTGGGGTCAATATATTTAATTATTAAAATATTACAAAAATATTAACATATATACATGTAATTTCTAAAAGTTCATTGGAGTTAGTTGACTCCACTCGTTCCAATGTATGTCTGCTCCTGGACGCACTTATAATTCGAATAAAATTTGTTGACAGGAATACACTTGGCGGTTAAATTTTTCTTGCAGCCATTCACTTTGGACCGTTAAGTATCAACGAGGATTATGTGACATCAATTCATTTGTCCGTGTGTGATGACAAGTCCAAATTTAATGATGTGTCTAATTTTTTATTTATTTTATCTAAAAATCATATAAATTAAACTAAAAAAAAGATATACTTTTAATTAAAAAGTAACATAGATTTCTTAAATTAATCAAATAAAAAGAAAATTGAAAAAATGTAACAGGAGAGAGAGGGATTCAAATATGAGAAAGAGTGTGAGAGAGTTGTAGCCTTGTAGATGGAGGGAGGTCGAGAAAGAGGATATGAAGATAAATCTAAGAAATAACTTGGTATGAGTTCGAAGATATATTTGAGACAGAGCGAGAGGGTTTGAGGAGGTTGGGTATCGGTATGAGATGGAGATGCTTGAGCTAGTTCAGTTACAGTGGCACAGAGGCGGTGAAGAAATCGATGGAGATGGAAGCTCGATAATGGCGATAGAGAGACGCTTTAAAGGGCGTCGTTGCGGCTGGGCAAATCTAAAGGGACAGATCTAGGTTCGAGAGACGCTTTAGGTTTATGAGTTTCTTAATTAGTCCTAAATTAATCATTTTTATTTAAGATTAGGTTAATAAAATGTGTTTTAATTTTTTCTAAAAGAGTTTAAATGTTTTTTTAATAAATTAAGTGATTTTAGGAGAAAAAATACACATGCATCATAATTTTGACATGTCAACAGACATGTGACCCAATAGAGTTTTGTCACGCGTGTCTTCGTGTCTTTGTTGGAACTTAACAGATCTAGTTGACACTTAAGAGCCAAAAAGGTACAAGTGCAGCAAAAAGATAATAATAGGGGGTATTGCTGTTAATTTTTTTTTATTGGAGTTATAAGTGTGTCAACTCGAAAAAAAATAAAAAATTCTGTCACAAATATATCTAAAATAAATAAATAAATTTGGAGGAAATAAAATATTAATATGGAATCCGACTCCATTGATAACCTCTCACACGACCTACAAGATAAAAGAAAAAATGATTAATATGCCAAATTATTTACAAAAATATAGTAACAAAATCAATAGATATTTAAAGATATATATTACAATTAAATCATAATAAAAAATATATATTCTATATAAAAATGGTGTAGATAACAAATTTTTTTGATTTTATTAACTTTAAGGAATTTTTTTTTTTTTTTCATGAAATGTACATGAATTGGTTGTCGCCGACAATGGATTGTAAAGAGGAAGCCACGAGAAAAGGCTTTGATTCTTTGTGCTATTGATGCTCGGAGACATGGAAAAGAAGATTAGAGAAAAAGTAATTTTAGGACTTACCTTACTAATTAAATTAACTATATAAAATAAAGTTTTTTGGATAGAAAAAAATGGTGCAAAAGTTCCTATCAGATATGGCCTGCCCCGTTCCCAAAAAAAAAAAGTACATGTTTAACTTTCTAAAGGCTTCCCCAATCATAATAACAAAAATTATACAAAAACAAATATATTTTTTATTATTATATTATTTTTTAATAAAATAGAATATTCTTTTTATTATTATATTATTTATCATTTATTTATTTACAGATTAAGGCCAACTCCAATGGGTAAGTGTGGCTTAAATTGTCACATCAAAATTCAACCAATCAAATAAAAAAAAAAAAAAAAAAATTTAAGGCAACGTTGCCACTGCTGGGCAACGTTGCCAAACTTCAACTTCTCCACATCAATTTTTTTTTTCCTTCTTTGACCAATTCTGACAAGCATTAGGCAAGGCAACTCCCATTGGAGTTGGCCTAATAACACAAACATCCGAATATAGAGAATAAGGAGAATGATATCAATATTAGGGATCTCAATATCGAACATCTCGGTTTAAGGGATCTCAATATGAAAAAGAACAAGGAGAAGAAGCTGAAGATAAACATCAACGATCTCAAAATTCTGCACAAGATTATAATCAATATTATAACGATCTTGGCAGAATCGGGAATAATTTTTAAAATTATTAGAAGTATGTCTTAGTTTGTCTTGTGTTTTATATATATATATTGTTGTTTTATGTTTTATGTTTTAATTATTTTTTGTATCTTTAATCAATTTCAATGTTAATTTTATTTTCTTATAGTGTAGAGTAAGAATTTTCATACACAAATTAAAATAAATTATATAACAAATTAATTATGAAAGTGCACAATATATAAGTCGTGACACTGTTCACACATAGCTAAATGAGGTGTTCACAGTATATACATGTGCTATTATCGTGTATTGGAGTTGGCCCAAAAACATAAAGGAAAGAAATTAGTAATGAAAGAAAAAATGAAAGGAAATAAAATATTTAAGATGAAAAAAAAAAGATGATTCTATTGTTGTTTGGTGGAAAGGAAAGAAAGAAAATTAAATTAGTTTATAATTACTTTTATGCTCCTAAAATTATTAATATAAAATTGATTAAATAATGGTATATTAGTAATTTAATATTGTTTCTATTTGAAATTTTTTTCCAATTTAGAGAGGAAAAAAATGGTGAGACTCACTTCATTTTTTTGCACCCCATTTTCTCTTTTACTCTTTTTTTCTTTCATGCCAAACATACAATTTTTTATCCTTAATTTTTTCTCCAAAATTGCATTTTCTCTCTTTTTAGGCTAGATTTAGAAACTATTATATTTTAATTTTTTTTTAAATAAACTCAAAATATTTCTCTTAACTTTCTAAGAACATAAAAACTAGTTATTTTTATATATAAAAAATCTTTTATTATTTAACATGTGAATTCTATTTTTTTTTCATAATATATACTCTCAATATTAGATATTTTATAAAATGCATATCAAGAAACTAAGTTATGAATAAATATATGTTACAAAAATAAGTGAATTTTCAATTTTTTTTAATGGATTTTCAACTTATTTCAAATTATTCAGATATCAATAAGTGTTAAAATTGACTATTAAACGAAATAGGGATCTTGAAAAATACAAAATTTATGAGATTACATGTTAAATCACATTAACAATCGATACTATAATTGGATAAACGATGTTGACAAAACGAAAAATCTTTAACAAGTCAAATAATGATGTTTGAAAGTTTGAAAAATCATAAATAAACTGTGTTGACAAATAAAGTTTTGATAACTTGATATAAATTGATAAAAAGTTGGTTTACAATAGCAAAACCCAGTAATTAAATTGACATATATAACATCTTGGAAGTTGATTGGTAGAAATGACCGGTTTATAATAATACCAATGTACCATAACATAAATCTCAACATAAATACCTATAAAGAGTTGCACCTCTAATGTTTTGGCCTGTAAATAATTTGTCCTAATTTTATTTTATAAATGGTGTATATTGTACAAATTTTTCGAAAAATTTCAAATATTTTGCCCTAATAAAAATAAAATTTAAACATATTATTGTGCACATGACTATTTTTTAATGTGTGTTTAAAATTTAAAACTTAATTTTATCATAGTAAATTATTCAAATTTATTATAATTTTACAAAATACTCTAAATAACTAAATTATAAGACAATTCTCCTATAGGGCTTCACTTTAAGCCCTACCGGTAGGGCTTTCAGCGTTTCTCGACCCATGAACAGTTTTCGGTACGACTATTTTTTTATGACCGTGTATATTGTAGCTATTTAGAGCATCCTGCAAATTTTCAGAAAATTCCGAATAGTTTACAGTACCGAAAACTAGGTTCAAACATATTGTTTTTCACGCGCATAAAAAAAATTAGTCACGCATGCAACATGTTTGAACCTAGTTTTCGGTATTGTAAACTATTCGGAATTTTATGAAAATTTAAAGGATGCTCTAAATAGCTACAATATACACGGTTATAAAAAAAATCGTGCCGAAAACTATTCACGAGTTGTAAATACTGAAAGTCCTACCAATAAGACTTAAAGTAAAGCCCCTATAAAAGAATTCCCCGTAAATTATAAACAACATAAACATAATTTTCTTTCTTTCTTTGTTTTCCTCGTCCACCTTTTGAAAGTCTGATAAGGTAATGAAAACTTGATAAAGAGTTTTAATAAAAGAGTAACAAAAACATTATTTAATTAATTTTAGTTCCTATCAGATAGCCTGCCCCGTTCCCAAAAAAATAAAATAAAAAAATAGTACATGTTTAACTTTCTAAAGGCATCCCCAATCATAATAACAAAAATTATACCAAAATATATATTTTTTATTATTATATTATATTTTAATAAAATAAAATATTCTTTTTATTATTATATTATCTATCATTTATTTATTTACAGATGAATAACACAAACATCCCAATATAGAGAATAAAGAGAAGAATCTCAATATTAGCGATCTCAATATCGAGCATCTCAGTTTCAAATATCTCAATATAAAAAAGAACAAGAAGAAGAAGCTGAAGATAAACATCAACGATCTCAAAATCATGCACAAGATTATAGTCAATATTATAACGATATTGGCAAAACCGAGAATAATTTTAAAAATTATTACAAGTATGTCTTAGTTTGTCTTGTGTTCTATATATATTGTTGTTTTATGTTTTATGTTTGATGTGTTTGATTTTAATATTATAATGTAAGTTTGTAATATTTTAATTATCTTTTGTATCTTTAATCAATTTCAATTTCAATGTTAATTTTATTTTCTTATAGTATAGAGTAAGAATTTTCATAAACAAATTAAAATAAATTATATAAAAAATTAATCATGAAATATTTGAAATTTTATTTAGAAAATTAAATTACATGTGTATTTATAATTTAAAAAATCCAACATAAAATATAGACCTAAATAATACTCATATGTTATAAATATATTAAATTTTTTAAAAGAGATATGATATATATATTAAAAAAAGAAGAAGAAAAAAGTTGGCTTTTACCTCGTAAACAGTGCACAATATATAAGTCATGACACTGTTTACACATAGCTAAATTAGGTGTTCACGGTATGTATATGTCCTATTACCGTTTGATTGGAGTTGGCCTAAAAACATAAAGGAAAGAAATTAGTAATGAAAGAAAAAATTAAAGGAAATAAAATATTTAAGATGAAAATAAAAAGATGATTTCTATTGTTGTTTGGTGGAAAGGAAAAAAAGAAAATTAAATTAGTTTATAATTATTTTTATACTCCTAAAATTATTAATATAAATTTGATAAAATAATGGTATATTAGTAATTTAATATTATTTCTATTTGAAAAAAATTTCCAATTTAGAGAGGAAAAAAATGGTGAGACTCACTTCATTTTTTTGCACCCCATTTTCTCTTTTACTCTTTTTTTTCTTTCATGCCAAACATACAATTTTTTATCCTTAATTTTTCCTCCAAAATTGTATTTCCTCTCTTTTTAGGCTAGATTTAGAAACTATTATATTTTAATTTTTTTAAATAAACTCAAAATATTTCTCTTAACTTTCTAAGAACATAAAAACTAGTTATTTTGAGATATACAAAAATCTTTTATTATTTAACATGTGAATTCTATTTTTTTTCATAATAATTACTCTTAATATTAGATATTTTATAAAATACATATCAAGAAATTACGGGCCTGATTGGTAGTGAATCCAAATTCAATTTTATGATTTCTAAAACTTAAAAATGGTAGGACCCACATAAATACTTGATTGTTTCTTGTTTTCAAATTCTCAATCCAAATACTGATTCTAATTTTAAACTACAAAATAGAAAATATTATTTTCATGTTTCTCCCAATTCAAATCATTATATTCTAAAATCCTACAAATCTATCACTTTTTTATATTTTCAGATTCTCTATCGATCACATATCCAGCTTTTTAAAATTTAAAATTGGTTTACGTATTCTAAACCAATCACATTTTCAAAACACATGTTTTAAGACTATAAATTTAGATTTTCATTTTAGAAACACACTTTTTGAAAATGCATTTTTCCAATCACGAACCAATCAGACCCTAAATAAATATATGTTACGAAAGTTATTGAATTTTCAATTTTTTTAATGGATTTTAAACTTATTTCAAATTATTCAGATATCAATAAGTGTTAAAATTGACCATTAAACGAAATAGGGATCTTGAAAAATACAAAATTTATGAGATTACATGTTAAATCACATTAATAATCGATACTATAATTGGATAAACGATGTTGACAAAACGAAAAATCTTTAACAAGTCAAATAATGATGTTTGAAAGTTTGAAAAATCATAGATAAACTGTGTTCACAAATAAAGTTTTGATAACTTGATATAAATTGATAAAAAGTTGGTTTACAATAGCAAAACCCAGTAATTAAATTGACATATATAACATATTGCAAGCTGATTGGTAGAAATGACCGGTTCATACTAATATCAATGTACCATAACACAAATCTCAACAATAAATCCCTATAATAAACACCTATAAAGAGTTGCACCTGTAAATAATTTGTAAATAATGTCCTAATTTTATTTTATAAATGGTGTATATTGTACAATTTTTTAGAAAAATTTCAAATATTTTGCCCAGTAAAAATAAAGTTCACACATGTTATTGTGTACGTAACTATTTTTTAATGTGCTTGAAAAATATTATGTTTAAAATTTAAAACTTAATTTTATCATAGTAAATTATTCAAATTGTTTATAAATTTACAAAATACTCTAAATAACTAAATTATATATACTCATAAAAAATAAATTGTGTCAAAAACTATTCATAACCAAAAATATATGACACATTCTATTGGAATCACATTCTTGTACTCTCTAACATAATAAAATAAATGAATTCTAAAATGTAATGAAATAAATGAATGTAATGATAATCAATTCATTTCCATTAAACTCAACAACCAAACAAAGAAAACGAATACACTTATTTTGTCTTGGCATAGTTGTTAAAAGGTGAAATTCCATAGTAAACTAAAAAGTACTCGACATGTATAGTGAAATTGACCTTTTTGATAAGCTTGGGATCTGAGAAACATGGGCAAAAAGAAGACAATAACTAGTTTGCTTATACAAAGATGCCCAAAAAGTTGAACTTTGAAAAGGGTACAAACTCACCAAGTAGAAGAAGAATTGATCAGTCTGCCATGGCCTGAATCGGATCAACATCTTCTTCTCCTCGAAGAATGTTGTGAACAGAAACTGTTGAGCAGAAGCTAATGACTTTGTGAAATTTGTTAACAGGTGAAGGCAATGGAGGGACTCTTCTCCAGCTACACTCGCCAGACTCATCTCCAATGATCTCACAAACGCAAGCAGGGTAGTTCTTATGGTAATCCTCGTTGAAAACGTAGATCAGATTACCAAGTCCCACGCATTTCAAGCTCGCAAACTTATCATCTTCATCACTATCAAACAAGCTGTAGAGCAAGTCCCGAGGCATACTCCCAATGGCGCTGAATTCCATAGTCTTGTCGTCGATTTTCCACAAGTTAAACGACAGTCCAACCTGCGCGCTGCATATTCCGGCCAAGACGAGCCGGTCCTGGCAGGCGATCAGAAACGAGAAAACGACACCAGGTGGCCTAAGGGTCTGGACATCGCTCCACTCGTGTTGGGTCAGATCGAAAGACGAAACAAAGCAAGAGTATATACCGAAGACGTAAAATTTGCCCCGAAACAAGGCCGAGGAGAGGGACTGCGAGGAGTTACCGGACCTGAAATCGGACGGCAGAGGTGGGAAAATCTCCCAAGAGTCCGAATCAGGATCGTACATCTCGACGGCCAAGCGGTCCTCGATGTCGACTAAGTTGCCGATGAATCTGACGCCACCAACGACGACGAACCGAGGAACGCGCTGAGACCCGTGATCGAAAACGCCGACGAGAGGGTTGATCCGGGAGAATCGAAGCGGGGAGGTGACGCGCCATGTGCGTTTGAGGATCCGGGAGTAGATGAAGTTGGGTGCAGTGGTGAGGAAGAAGCCATCGACGCCGAGGAAGCAAGACGAGTTGGGTAGGTGGGGATCAGGGAAAGCGGCGGTGGGGAGTTGGAACCATTGGTTGGATAAAGGGTCGAAAGCGAAGGACTGGTTGTTCCTGGAGGAAGTGTTGTGGAGGCCGTAGAGGAAGAACCATGGGATATGGTTCGCGGATGAGGAGAATTTAGGGGATGAAACGATGTCGTACCAGAGCTTACAAACAGTGGAGGCTCTGAGGAGAGTTGGGATGGGAAGGTAGGAGAGGATGAGTTCGGTTACGTCCGGGCTGAGGTTGCTGAACTGTGTCATTTTCAGTGTACTTGGAAAAATGTTGCAGAGAGAGAGAGAGAGAGAAGGGTTTGGGATTGAATGGACGATAGCTGAGGAAGGAAGATGGGATAGGTGCGTGGGAAGTAGTTGGGGAATGGTTGGACTTTGATGCCTATGAGCATGGCAAGTAGGGAGTTGGATCTTTGAACGACGGGTGGGTGGTGATAACTAGATACCAAAAAAAACTCAATTATATAATTGTTATTATTATTATTATTATTATGAAAATTGACTACTTTAATGTTGTTATTATTTTTGTACAAAAGATCAATTTTTTATTTTATATAAAATGGTTGCTCTCCCGTCCCATTCTCATTTATTATTTTAATCTCCCTCCTTGCATATTTCAGGAGGGTAGGAGGTTGAGGGATACCTATTAGGGCAGAGAATTCTCCCTTGTATCTGTTTATTTAAAAATAAAATAAACAAAATTAGATTATTTAAAATTAATATATATTACACTATATTAATAATTCAAAATATTTAATATTCACAAAATATTGTGGAAACTTTTTGGGTGGAAATCAAAATTGTTTTCATCATGTGGAAAGGAAGTGCTCTTGAAATCAGATATTCAGGCTATTCCTACTTATGCCATGAACATATTCAAGTTGTCAGTATCTCTAATTCATGAAATCCATAGGTTGTGTGCTCGTTTCTGGTGGGGTGGTGATGATAAGAAAAAGAAAATGCACTAGTGTACTTGGGAGACCTTATGTTGGCACAAGTCTAATGGGGGTTTGGATTTTTGAACCTTTTTCTCTTTAACGAGGCTCTCCTTGCGAAATAAGCTGTTCGCATTTACAATTCTCCCTATTCCTTGGTGGCCAAAGTCGTGAAAGGGTTTTATTTTCCTGCCTCCTCCTTCATGACTACTAGATGTACTCAAAGAGCTTCGTACCTATGGCAGAGCATTCTGTGGTGAAGAGAGCTATTTGAAAAGGGGACCACATGGATTGTGAACGATGGGAAATATGTTAATATTTCAATGGACTGTTGGATTCCCAAGAAAGGCGGTGGGCGATCTTATTCCTTCTCCGGGGCTCCAAATCTTTGCCAAGTTAGCTCTCAGAAATTCCCCTCTGGTGAGTGGAATGTGGATCTCATCTGTCAATCATTTGGCTTTGAGGAAACACCTGCCATTCTCTCTATCCATATCCCCTTGACACAGGGACCTAATAGACTTGTTTTGCACCATGATGATTATGGAATTTATTCTATCAAAAGCGGCTATTGGTTTGCAGTCTGAGAGATGGGTTTTGGTCAAGCCTCCTCGTCGTTTGGTTAATCATAGTGGTGGTGGTATTTATGGTCCTTATGTATCCCTCCCAAGGTGAAAATCTTTGCATGGAAGGCCTCACTTAATTTTATTCCTACTACATCTAATCTCGCCAGACATGGGATTCAATCTGAGATCATTTTCCCAATCTGTCACAAAGCTCCTGAGACCACCATGCATGCCTTTTGGAGGTGTTCGGCATTGAAGTCAATTAGAGCGGAGTGGCCAACTAAAGGTTTGGATAATCTTAAAGATTTCCATGATTTGTATGTTTTTATCCTGTATTGTATGAGCTCAATATCTAAAAAGGAAATGGAACAACTCCTAACTTTGTGGTGGCGAGTATGTTATAGGCGAAACAAGTTCATTCATGATTTACTTTGGATTAAGGTTGAGCTTGTCCTAAATTGGTCAATTGACTATCTGAGCAGATTTCAAATGGCCCATATTTTGACCAATAACGTGAACACCACTAATAGTATTCCTGATCAGGTTGAGACTCAAGCTAGTCATATGGATGAGGACACTGTTTGTTTATTTGTTGATGCTGGAGTTGATGAAGAGCAAATGAAGGTGGGATTGGGAGTTGTTTTGTATGATAAGAATGAAAGGGTGCTAGCATCCTCGACCTCACCTTTGTCCTCCACCATGAAACCACATTTGGCTAAGGCGTATGCTATGCTTCAGGGCCTCTCTTTATGCCTCCGCCTGGGTTACTCTAAGGTAGTTTTTAGATCGGACTGCCTTAGGGTGTGCCAGGAAATTTGTAATAAAGCTGATTGTGTCTCAGAGTTTGGTATGATTCTTCAAGACATCATTTCATTGAGTGGTAAATTGGTTTCTTTTTCTATTAGACATTGTAACATAACTCATAACAGTGTCTCTCACTCTTTAGCAAAACTGGCCCTGTCCATGGAAGAAACCAAAGTTTGGTGGCCTGGTTTACCAATTTGCCTTTGGCTAGATATGTAGACCATTATATGTATGTCTCTTTGGCATGTTTGCCTTAATGAAACCATTCATTTCTTTCAAAAAAAAAATGTACAAAATAAAATTAAAAATATTTAAAAAATTACTAATATTCTACAAATTCACATAAAAAAATGTGTAAAATAAATTAAAAATTATATAAAATTAATAAAAAAATTAAAACGGGGTCCCGTCGGGGTGAGGAGTATTATTTCGGTCTCCGCCTCATTTAACATTCAGGGTTTGAAAGTGACCTCCATCCTCACCCCATTAGGAGCGCGTACCCATGGAAGAAAAATTCATCCCTAAGAACACATGATAGATTATGTTGTAAATAATTGAATTCATTATCTATTATAAAGTACATGATTAATAGCTAATTAAAAAATAGCAGGTGGAAAGATAAATAACAAGTATATAATATCTTGAAATAAGAGATTTTATTGAGATGAAATAGAATACTAAGAATGATCATAAAATACTTAGGATACCCATGACATTTAAACAAAAGAAGCTAAGGAAACTACAATGAATAATAATAATAATTATCACAATAAGTATAGAACGTAAGAATTATAATGAACAAAAAATAAATACAAAACTTACTTGTGAAGTGCAATTCTTGCTATTAGTAGATCCTTTAACGTTTACATATTGTCCTTAAAATTTAAATAATTTAAATAATTAATACCTGGAATAGCATTTTTTAGTAAAATAACCTTGAATAATAATAATAATAATACCATAATCTTTAACTTACAAACTTAACTAATTGTTGGATATTTTGTAGTATGTGTTTCTAGTAATAACTAAATAGAAATATTAGTAGTAAAAAAAATATGAGTGTTATTATTTGGCACATTAATGTGTCTAACACCACATGAGGTGGCACCAGATGATTGGTTAACGATATCATATAATATTTATTAAATTCAAATAAGTGAGACTTAATATTAGATTGTACGGTATGTCACCTCCTTGTGGTGTTGGACACTAGTGATGCCTTTAGCAATTCTAAAACAATATTACTACTTTTGTTTAAATATCACCGTCAACTAACTGTATCAATTTATTGTTTTTAAAAAAAAACAAATAAAAAGAAGTTATATTCATTTATTGGCAAATTTTTTGGATGGGTGGTTATTCTAATTAGGGATGTAAGATTTTCTCGCAAGGATCACTCATAATGGGGTAAGGATTCTCTCCATAAATGAAAAATGAAGTGAGAATGGGAACAAAAAGAGGGTGGGGACGGCGACGGCGACAAGGATGGGGATGTCACTCCTTGCTTCAATAATTTATTTTATAATATTTTCTAAATTTTTTTTACATGCTTCTTTGTGTGTTTTTTTTAGTATATTAATAACTTTTTTTTTAAAATAATAACTTTTTAAGATTGTTTAATTTTATTTTTAATAATATTTAGTTTGAATTATTAACATAGTTTAATTTTTATGCAATCCACATTTAAAAAAATAAAATAAAATAAAATGGGTTTGTGTGGGACTCCCCCATCTGGCTCTCAACAAGGAATATCTAGGGATGGGGGCGGGGAAGCATTCAATTCCTTGCTTAATTTACATCCCTTAATCCTACGTATTTTTACATATATATTTATGGTCTCTTTATTTGTTTGAACCATGTATTTTGACAAATTACTTTTTAGGCCTTATATTTTATAAAATGGTTCAAATAGACCCTGTTTACCTGAAAAACGGCTGCTGATGACGTGGTAAGGATTTCTTGCATATGGTTGACACGTGGCGGAAGTGCTGTTCGACTATCGACTAGAGTCACATTGCTTCACCGGGCTTAACTATTAGACACTACAAGAAAAAATGCTTTTAATAACACGGAAAATGTGTTATCAAAACATACGATAATACTTTCTGATGTGTTAAGACCGACTATGTTATCGTAGGTCAGGGTACTTTACATAACACTTTATCAGTGTTATACAGATGTGTTATTGTACTATCAACGATAACACAATTTCTGTGTTATTTTAATATATAGATAAGTGTTTAATTATGTTATTTATAGTCGATTAGTATAACACTTTTTTTGTGTTATACTACACTTTAGTATAACACATTATTTGTGTTATACTACACTTTAGTATAACACTTGTGTTATATTAGCTTAGAGAAACATAATATTTTTTTACTTACACAAAACTAGGAAAACAAATATGAAAGTTGAAGCCAAATAAGGTAACATAAATAGATTTTTATTAATTACTCAAATGTAATTACAATATTTAGTCTACTAGTCTAGGATTAAGAAATCATATTACAACATAATTTATGCCAAATTCAGATTCCTTTATCACTAAATACAAAACAAGAAATGTATACAAAAATTAGAGAAATACATTATTCCATTCTAAAGGCCTCAACTACAAATGTTGTCAAGAATTGCTCCAAAGAAATCATCTCGATATACCTGCACATTGTAAAAAAAAAGTCCTTTTATTATTAAGAACATAAGACTTAAGCTAGTTTCCACCTATAAGCATATAAAGTTTAAATTAAATTTGTAATAACTCCAAAACTTGACGAAATAGCAGGGTATAGCAAGATGTACTACCATGCAAAACGACTGAAGCGACAAAACATGCAACTTAAAACAATAAGCTAAGAGATGAACGAAGAAAAAATTCCACTGCCAAATAGAGTACTCTATCAATACCTAAAACTTAATGAAAATGAAAGAAACATTCAGCAACATAATTCTAAAGCACAACATAAGACTTTCTTCTTTATACCTTGACAAAGGCTGATGAAAGTCATCTTTTTGTTGGTAGTTCGTCTTCTAACATGGTCATATCAGCCTATTAAGAAAGAAAAATCTAAGCATATGAATTTCCCACAAAACAAACAGTTAAATTCAGAAATGAAAGTGAATGAGAAAATCAGAGAGGATAGAGAATGAATGAACTGAACTTTATTGAAATATATTGAAGTGTTAAATAGAAAAAGAGAATACATCACTTATAATGAGCTAAAAATTAGAGTAAGATTAACAGATTCATAGAAAACCATAACAGATCTAGCAACTACCACTTAATAGATAAATTTTGTAGTAATAAAAGTACTACAATCTTTCCATTAATCATTTATAGTGTGCACAAGGGAAACAAAAAGCCCACCTGTTCAGATGATGTTAGAATGCCATGTATAAAGCCCTGAAAGCATTGCTTGTCTCAACAATAAGGGCAGGCCATACATTCATAGCACTACACCAGTTCCTAATAGTCCAAACTAAAGAATTCAAAGTCTGTCACAAGTATCTATTATCGACAAAAAAAAATCCAATTTAAATTCAGTAGTTATCAAATGTTTTCACTGCCATAATCATAGCTGCCACTAAAGCAGAAGATCATATTGACACAAGTAAGTTCATACAACAGAGTCGAAGCTTAGTCATCACTAGGATTACCTTGTTTTCTTGTGCACCTCTTGTATTTACTATATAAATGCATTATAATCACTTTGTCATCACTAGGATTACAATAACCACTGTCAAACATACTTAATAAATTAAACATGTTTACAATTAAAGTGTAAATAAAAGCTGCTCAAACGAATGGTTTCTCTTCAATGATTTTAATTGCTAGTGCAGAATCCTTGGGTTAAAGTTTCTGAACAGCAAGCCTAAAATGAATAAACTACTTAAGTTGCACTA
This sequence comes from Humulus lupulus, assembly GCF_963169125.1. NCBI lineage: Eukaryota > Viridiplantae > Streptophyta > Magnoliopsida > Rosales > Cannabaceae > Humulus > Humulus lupulus. The sequence goes on from NC_084793.1 coordinate 4,396,249, forward strand.
GACAAAACATGAATGAAGAAACCTAACCTTAACAGAGCATTGTTTATCAAAGATAGTTAGAGCACATGTTTAGACTCTTCATAAGAAATATCATCAAAGAATTTCATTAAGTAACAAGGCACCAGCCAAATTGAAATCAGATTTAAACAACTATTTACTAGTAATACTTAAATTAATAAGATGCTCTGAGACTTGAGTACTCATGTAATGCCCCGAATTCTCCGATGTGGTTTAATGGCGGGATTAGTAGGGCGGGAGGACCATACTTGTTTAATTAAGCCATTAAATGATAGTATGCATGTATATGTGAATTATATTATAATATGGTGTTAAATGCATGCATGTGGGTCCACATGTTTAATTACAGGGGTGTGATGGTAATTTGGCCCGTTGAGGGTAAAATTGTATAATTGTATGCATGTCAATGATATGTGTTGAGACCACATTATAATGTGGGTTTGTTCGAGCTTTTCGGCATGAGACGACCATGGTATGTTAATTAGCGGTCTGGTCATAACAGGTTTAAGTTCGAGGCTCGGGAGGAGTCTCAGGGTGATTTTAATGATTAGAGCATTACCAGGCATTAGAGTGTAACGGGATATGAATTGTTGGTGTTTGGGGTTGTTGAAAATAGCGGGAATTGGAGAGCGTTAATTATGATTAACGAGATAGGTTGGAAATGACAAATACACCCTTGGGAGCCTTTAGAAACCCTTCAATGACCTAGGGGTATAATGGTATTTTTACCCCTAGGATAGATATAAACTCCTTTATGCTGTAAGTTGATGAGAGAAACAGAGCAAGTTCTTGAGCTTCCCGTACCTTCTCCTTCTTCCATTTTCTTTGTGAGTTTTGGTGATTTTTTTGAGGATTCAAGCTTGGGAAATAAACCTTGGGAGTTTGGGAGAGTGTTCCACCATTGAAGAGCATCACAATCTGAGTTTGAGGTAAGATTCCAGCCATTAGTTTACTGGTATACTCTGTTTTGGTGTTAGTTTTCAGCTTGTGTTTTTATGGTGGATTGTTGGAATTGATGGAAGTTTTGATTGGGGTTTATCTTGGGTTTTGCTAAGGGAGTGATATAGATCAAGTTTAGGGGTTTTATTGGAGGTTTGAGTGGTGTTTAAACTTGGTTTGAAGGGTTGGTTCCAAGAGAAATCGTAAGGGAAGAAAAACAGGGGGTTTTGGCTGAACTGGAGGTTGGGCCGCGGCCCTTGGAGGATGCTGAGTTTGGGCGCCTCTGTTTGAGGGGCGGGCCACGGCATGGACAAGGAGGGCCGCGGCCCTTAGTGGCTTTTTGGCCAGAAATGGCTTTTTGGCTCGGGGATGCAAACCTTAGGCCTTGGGGTCGATCCTACTACCCGGTTTAGTAGTGTTTGACGTCTCGGAGGCTAGGTTTTGGTTTGAGAACCTTTTAATATTCGTTTTATTAATGGAATCCCATAATTGGTTGTGACCAGGTAACCACTAAAGGATCAAAAGGTTGATCGTTCTCAAGGGTTGTTCTTACTATTAATTCTCGCTCGAACAGGAGGTAAGAAAACTGCACCCTGTGTATATATGACATGTGTGATTATTATTAAGGCATGTTGGTTGATAAATATGGACATGGATTGCCTATTGAATACTAGTGAATGTTGAATACTTGTATATGTACTGACTAGTCAGGGACACTGACCTAAAGAGTAAGAAATTGCACATCGTCATGAATGTCGAGCCAAATGAAGATTAGATCTAATCGATATCAGCAAGAATGACTCATATGGGGTATTAACGTTGGACCGACCCTAAGGTCGATGAACTTATAAGCGCTTGTCTAGTTTAAGACCAGTTATTCAAAGCCAGGGCATAGGGTCCCGGTGGCTGTTTGTCACATGGCTAGGGAACGTTGTTCCAAGGTTATGACTCTATGGTCATGAGGAAGGTTATGTTGGTGACTATTCACCATACACCTATCCTGTTCAAACTTATGAAAGGTTCTCTTATCAGTTAAGCCTGGTGATCCTGTCGTCACATGGCTAAAGGGTGCTGACCCCATATTAGTGACTTTTGCAACTGTCACCTATTTGTGTTGGACTGTTGGTCCTGAATGATTATTACAATCATTGTTGATATTATATCATGTTTTATTATGCTTTTCTTGCTGGGCCTTGGCTCATGGGTGCTATGTGGTACAGGTAAAGGGAAAAAAAAGCTCACCCAGCCTTGAGTGGATAGCTTAGGTGGTGATGTGTACATATGCGGCCGCTTGACCACCACGGCCAAGGCGTTCTCAGAGGAACTAGGGGGTTTACCCTATTTTTGCCGCTTAGGTCAGTGGGATTGTAAATTTAAAACAGTAATGACCATTTTGTATTGAGAACAACTTGTAAATGTTTTGATTAGCTCTGCAGAGCAGTTTGTAATGAAAATATCCATTTCCTTTTTATTAGTTTTATTCCTTAACCTGTTAATTATACTTAGAGCACGTCTTTGACCAAAGGACTCGGGTAGCGGGTCAAATTTCCGGTCCACCGTTCACCGTAACTGTTCTGGGGTAACCAGGGCGTTACAACTCAGCTCATAGATATTTAATTAGTGGATATGCCATTAGCCAAGTTGTTGAACCATAACAAGTAAAAACATAGTCTAGTTGATTAAATGCAAAACTTTTCTCTAAACCAAACTATTGGTCAACATAGATTTGTGGAATTAATTTCTCATTTATGAACCAATGACTGGAGTAAAACTAGAATTCATGTAAATAACAATGGTAAGGGCATATAACAGTGGTAAGTCCAATTTATAGATTTATTGGATTTGGACTATATATACAATGACAAGGGGAGAATTCAAACAAATAATTGGCAATTGGTATAGAAAATTGCTTTAAGCAAACGAAAAAAAATAATAAGCAAAAAATGACAAGATTCCACTAATTATGATGGAGCATAGGCCAATGACAGCAACAACATAACCAAATGCAAACATGTAATCCAAATGATTTTACTTCCAACACAATTATAACAAAAAATAATAACCCATGAATCCATATGGAAAACTAAGATAAATACTTATCTGTTTGTATTATTATTTTAAGGTCTTCATGAAGTGAACAAGGATAAATGAAGAAACTGATTAAAATGATGACCACTAGTCAAAACTATGTGATGCATGTGTGTGTGTGTGTATACTATCACATCGAATATAAAAGATGGAAAATGAAGCATTTTCAAATATTAACGAAAGAACTAGTCCTTGGTCCCAAAAATCTATCAGCAACTGTAAATTCCATCAAAAAATAAAACCAAGCAAAATCTGATAGTTACACAATGCACCCATCAGAAACTGATCACAAATTTGAAAGAAATAAAAACTAATAATGAGATAAGCACAAATCCAAACGCTTGAAGAAAGCCTAAAGGATTGACATGGTCGTCTTAAGCATGGAAATATATACATTTATACAAAGTACATAAAATATAATATAGTCCCATAGCATGCTAATCATGCACAGTACACTACAGTATCACTAATCATGCTAATCAGAAAGTACTGCCATTTCTAACTATAAAAATCAGTATCACTAATCATGCTAATCTAGTGAGATCGAACAACTATATAAAATAATACTATAAAAATCCCCACAATGCCAGACTATCCTTTACAACTTAATATTAAGATCCTGTAAACTAAAACAGAAAAGAAGTTATTTACAGCTCTAAACTAAAACAGAAAAGAATTAGCTATTGCTTTCAAACTTTTATAAAAAATGTGATTAACTTACATAGGATCCTGTAGATAGTTACCTCTCTAAAAGTTTCATTGTAGCTGCCTCATCCAACACATCCTTGCATTCACATAGAAAAGCACAAAACTCTTTTATTATTGATCGGTACTTTGAACTATGCATGAGAAATTTCCCCAAAAACAAAGGCCAAGTTTCTGGGATCAAATTCATAGAAATCAGAAGTTTCGAGAACTTTACCTAAATTTGACCTCAGATTTTCTGACTCCTAATTGCCAGCTCTCTTCTTAAGTTTTGGCAAAAATAATTATGTAACTTAAAAACTGAACATCAATTGTTGTTTCATGTAAACACAAGTTATCAAGCTAAAAATCAACACGAGAACAAATGAGCAACAAATTGATCATGTACAAACAGATATGAATCAAATTTATTTTTAAGTTATACACCACATACCAAAATCTGTGAATCTCCTCTTGCAAAGGTGAAGAAACTCAGCGTATTTCTGAGCTCCCTCGTTTGTCTTGTCAAGCTGCAAGTCCAAAGGTCGCCTCGTCATGATCCCTGCAAATTTTCCAATCCAAATTCCATTATATATCCTTGCTAAAACAAAATAGTAAATAAGAAGAAAAAAGATACAAGAAAATTAAATGATAAAAATAGTAAATAAGAAAAAAACATGTTACATGTCTTGAGACATAAAAGAATTTGCATAGGCCCTTCAAACTAATGTAAATGAAAGCAAATTATTATTATTTTTATATAAAAAAAAATGAAGAAACAGAAGACAAACCCAGTATCATAATCAATTTATTATCCAACTATTCAAATTTTCTCTCCATCAACATGGCAACATAAAATCTTTTTCCAAAAATCGGTGCCAGGCCGCTGAAAACCAAAAATTTATATGAATCCTTCTGCTAACTAGCTCTTTCAGTACAAAACAAAAATATGTTTAAAACGAAAAGATTCATGACATATAGTGATGTAGTAAAGAAACAAAGATGAAAACATTTTAAAAAAATGTAATCCCATTCAGGCCACCCCAACCCCAGGAAGAAAAAGTTAAAACACATACATCCAAATAATTCAAAACATAAATATATAAATGAATAAGAAAAGCCCATTTGATAATCATTTGCCCTGATACATAATGAACAGAAAGAAACCAATAAAAGACATTACCCAAAGAAATAGAATTCATGAAAATTTCTACTCATTTCTAATCTTATAAAATACAATAATAGAAGAAAAAAGAAAAAAAAAAGGGAACATATACCATATAAATATATATATATTTATATAGATAGAGAAAGGGTGAGATTAGACTTGATCATCAGCTCAATGAAGTGACTAAATATTAGTAAGAAAAGCATTTGCCCAATTTAAAAAGGCTGAGAAAAAATAAAAGCAAAACTTAGACTTAGTCCCAGTATCATCTGCAAGAACAAGTCCAAAACCAGAGTACATAAATAACTGATTGATTTCTCCAACTTCATGCGCTAAAATTTCTCCCAAAAATAAACATCAGGACATAAAAATACATTAAACATTGAAGTATTCAGTATTGAAAGCTTTGCGATTATTATTCAATATACAATACTAATGTAATGACCCACTACTCTAGACTTTTGGACCATTAACGAAACTATACATACAAATCTTTAATAAACTTACATTTGCGAAAATACCATAACTTTATTAGAAAAACTTGTAGAAATAAGAGTTACTTACATAAAATATCAAGAAGGATATGGGATCCCATTGTCTTTAAAACAAAACATAATTTAAAGTAAAAAGGAGTTACATAGAAAATGCGGAAAAATACATGAAAAACCATAAAAAAGGTAAAACAAGACTACATCCTCGAAAATCGAACTCTCGACTCCTTGACTCCATTCACCATCGATACACATTCTCCCAAGCATCCATGAATCTTACCGCCACTATAGCTATTTTCCTGCACATATAAACAAAAAGGAATGAGCCTAATGCCCAGCAAGGAAAAATCTAACACATAGTTGATATACATAATTTCATAAGAAACATAAAAACTTAACATAACACTTTACACATACTATAATGGTCATTATTACTTGGGGTCCCATAGACTAATCAAGTCATATGCCCATTAGATTAGTGGGGTCCTACTAGCTAAGTAGGTCATATGCCCATAATCTATTTGGGGTCTTGTTAGTCATATGGGTCATATGCCCAAGCCTACAACATACACATTTCATAACATAAGATAACATAAGCATATAACATATAGATTCTATCCTATTTTCCTTACCAAAGTTACCGGGATGTGAGGACAGAGTTGAGACTTTTGGAACACTCCTAAAACCATATGTAACAGGGTGAGTAGATTTGAAGAAAAATAAGTGAAAGGAATGGAAGGACTAAACCTTTGAGAAACATACTTACCAAAACCTTCTTGCTTAAGAACTTAGATTTCCTAACCAAAATAAAGATTAAGGTTAGAGGCTGAGTAGAAGACTATGAGAACTTAAAAGAAAAGTACATAATTGAACTAGAGTTTTGGATTACCTTGAAGACTTGTAAGACCAATCTACACCTCAAACTAAAATACTATAAAACCTTACTTCCCCAAGTGTTTGATAAGCTTATGATGATCAAACTTATGATTCCCCAACCCAGGTGTTTACACTCTCACACTCACCTAGCACTTGCAGCCTCTGAACTTAGAGCAAAAGATGAATAATGGCTTGGTACTAGGTCCTATTTATAGAGTTTAGGAATGAAAGGATCTTAATTTTACTTGAATAAAAATAATAGCTTTTAGGTGAAAATAATTTGAATAATCGTTCAGCAGAGGCTGAAGACTCGTTCAAAAAGATGCTGGACTTATCAAGAGGTTGAATGGCTGAATGGAAAACAAATTCAAAATGTTTCAAAATATGCTGAAGGAGGCGATATATCGCCTGGGCCAGTATGCCCGAGGCAGTCGTGCATCATCTCGTGTTTTCCGTATCTACGTGCTGCGATATATCGCCCCCTATAGCTGCGATATATCGGCACACGCTAATTATTTAAACACGAAATTACGCATTTTTAGCTAAGTTTGAATGGAGTAAACAGCCTTGACTAAGCCCTTAAACATATTCAGAGCTGCTGACTGACCTTAGAGCATTCAAACTTTACCCTTATTAAATTAAATCCTCAAAATACTTAATCCTTAATCATCCATACATAACATGTGCTTAAAATTCTATTGGTTCTTATCTAAACCTTATAGCATAATAAATATTATCCTTAATATCAGTCATACTAATCAAACCTTAGGTTAAAATTAATATTTTTAAACTATAGGTTAAACTTAGAAAATCTATAAGTACTACTATGAGTGTCCAAATAATTCCCGGTCTGAACCAAAAATCCACAGTCATAAAGATAATGCTATAAATACTATAATACTACTATCTAACTAGCTAAGTAAAGTTCTTGGACTCTACAACTAACTTGAGAATCATGCTGGTTATAGCCACTGAACTGGGGAGCAAATCGAGCTAATTTTCCCTTGAAAACACGTGGTGCAATTGTAGTTCGCCCTGAGGACCATAATTTCCTCAACAGCTCACCAAAGGCGATTGCAAGCTCACCCTGCACAGCTATTATATATTTTAGAAATTGTATAAGCACCAGACCTACTTAAAATTCAAGTTATCCCCATAAAAAAAAATAGAAAGAAGATAAAAAAAAAACTAAAACCTACATGCATTCCCAAAGGATTTTCAGTATTGATCTCATCTTTGTAATCTTGCAAGAAATACTCAACAAGAGGAGGCGTGTGAACTAAACATTGCAGGGCACTGTTCATGTAACGTCCCTAATGTAGGGTACGTCCGCCACATACTCGTAATTCTAGAGTTTACGAGTATGTAAGGCACTTGACCAAATGAATTTAAATAAAATGATACAAAGAAATACAGAAAAATTTAAAACTTTTATATAAACTTATTAGTATAAATTATTACACGTATGAATACTTTAAATTTAATGTAGCCATATGAAAACTCTAAACCACTATTGCATTGCTACTGAGTCCGTGCTCCACAAGTTGCTCAACAGCTAAAGCCACACCTGGAAAAATGTTGGAAAATAACATAATGAGCTAACGCTCAGTAAGCAAATCTCATGCATACACATACACATGAATGTCGTGAGTTTGAAGTGCCCATATACTAATATGCTGACTTATATACTTATGCATTTCGTTTATTGCTCATGCACTTTCAAACTTTACTTTTATGATCTTTCTTTTAGTTTCACTTTTTTTTTATGGGCCCAATATCACTTGTGCACACTGTTTGATTCGGCCAATGCCTGCAGGGCTTGTTACACATATCATATAGAATCCCATGGGTTCTCCTCCGGCTAGCCATTATCACAGCTAGGCTCATCATAACACTCATTTCATCGTTGCCATAGCTGCCATACTTATTACACATATGGAGGAAAAAGACTGAAACATGGCAAGCATGTCTGAATGGTCAACTCTGACCTAGCCCATACTAGTGGGTAGCCACTATTAGTCTTATAGACCTCCGTCTTCTTTGCTGAACTTACTTAATTGCTTCATCAAAACAGTGGCACCCTTTTTAAACATATTATTATCACTTTGCTTAAGTCTTGTGTCATTAAAATGTTTAATTTTACATAAGACTTTTCAAGGCATTTCATAACTTTTCTCATATTCATATGCATGGTCTTATATCACATAATAATGTATCACATAACTGTACATGCCATGCATACATGCTGATGCTGAAATGCCAATGTTCATGTTCATGATTCATGTTGATGATATTCAATCAAGGCATTGTATCACATATCATATAACTCAAAACATCTTTAGTAATAATACATGAAGCTTTGGGTTGGTGGCGTTGTTATACCTTAACGTAGAGCTATGGCTCAGGTCTAAGGTTTCCAGCCTAAAAACTTAAACGCTTCATATATCATAACATATAACAAAATCATGAACATAACAGTAATCCACATATTCATCAATATAAGAACACATACTTGCACATAATTCATATCAATCTTAACCAAGTAAGACATCTTTCACATATCACGAAATTCACCAATTTCATATCACACAACACTATCATGATATTCCTATAACCATTCTTCACATACTTATCATATGCATCATCATCATCCCATACTTAACTCATCAGATATACACAATCAATGTAGTCATGCATCTTACACTTAAGCACAAAAGGTGAGATTCACTTACCTTAGGTCCTTGGCTTATTTTAAAAGTGCTCACCAAGAGTCAATCAATCAAATCCATACAAATCCTATTCAAGGCACATCATTTATTAAATTCTATCAAAATCATAAATATACACTATTGATAGTGTATATTAACAATACCAGAAACTATATAAATGATAATAATAATTATTATCAACGTAATGCAAATAACTCTTCATATAAAACCATGCTTTAAACCTTGCTCATAAGATAATGTACTCTTATGATAATAATAACAATAATAATAATTATCGTCTATAAATAAACTTACTTCAATATTAATAACAAAAATACTTCAATAATAATACATATATGAATGTATATATTCAAATAGTCATTTTATAAAAGAAATCATATTTTTAACATAAAGTTGTAATAATCGATATAATGATAATAATATAAATATAAATATTTATATTATGATTAATTAGTCCTAATATCAATTCCAGTGATATAATAAATATACTTTATCCAAAATTCACTGGTCTTACAAATATCAATAACTGTAAGAAACTAATATTGATATTATTTTAATATTCAAATATTAACAAAATATTAATATATAAGAATAATTGTTAAATAATAGGTTTTTTTTTTATATATATATATATATGAAACTATATTCTTGATTTACTTAACAAAATAATAACAATAATAATTAAAATTATTTAATCATAATAATTTCCATATTAATATAAAATCAATTAAATATGTATTTTTATACTTTATTTAATATCTAATATTTTCTAGAAAATTGAACAGCACAACGGCTATAAAATGGACAAACCCAAAATCAAAACCTGTATCAGAAATATATATAATCCCAGACAGCCAATATAATTAAAGAAAAATATTCCATATATCAATAATATATAATTATATACTATAAATACACATAATAACAATTACTCTAATCAATCACAATTAAATCATAATATATAGGTCAAAGAAATTATACCACAATGATCGGGTTCCACAACAAGTCAAACAGTGATTTTCTGAAACTCAAAACGTACTTCGAAACCTCGAACACTAAGTTTCGACCGTCGGTCTACGGTGGATCGCGGTAGCTCGTGGTGGGCCTACCACCCAACTATGGTAGATGTAGGAACAAGTTATTGGGTTTTGAAGCCCATAACACGAGGAACACGATGGTGGTGACGGATCGGCAAACGGATGCCCGAGGTGGCCGAATCGCAACTTTGAAGTCGCGGGGTGGCCGAACTTAAATCGACCAGTTGAGGTGTTTAATCGGAGAGTGAGCTCTAGATTCCCGCGTGGTCGATAGTTCGTAGGCCTCTGAATCCAACGGTCCGGCGCGTGGCTATAATTGGTGGCCGGAAAGTACTCCTGCATCGTCGGCAACAGTAGCACACAGAGGAGAAAGAGAGAGAAAGAAATAGGAAGAGAAGGAGAGAGAAGGAGAAGAAAAAAAAATTATGAGGAGAGAGAGAGAGGGGCTCGGTTAAAAGGTTGAAGTCTTTTTTTTTATTTTTTTTATTTGAAATTACACTTGGACCCAAAATATTAAAATTCTTTTCAAATAAGCCCTTTAGCAAAACTTTCTTAATTTTTTATAAAAATCCCCAATTAAAATTATATGACATTTGGGTCCAATACTTGACTACTCAAGTTTCTCTCTCTTTAATCTCATTAAAAACATAAAAACATATTTTAAACACTATTTTTCCATTACTATTTCTTAAATTTGTAAACTTGTACATTTTATGTATTGATACTATGATTTATAATAAAGAAATGTATTATGAAAATGTGGGATATTACAGTTCATAAAGCAAGTATTTCCCAGATTCTGCAATCCTGCCAAACCTCCCCTTTCTCCTTTTGTTGACTTGTAAACATCATATCCATCATCAATATCTGAGAATGACGAACTTACAACATTTCCTTGATATAAATTAGAACTATTTCCAGTTGAATGGCCATCTGGTTCAAGAGGCCTTGTATTTCTAGGAACAATACCCGGATCTCTGCTAGATGTTAGGAAGAGAAATGTCAAGTTCTGCAGATTTGTCCATTTGTTAAATTATGTCAAAGTAAACAATATAAACAAACACAAAGAGCTCCATGTACTCTCTCACAATTAGGTTCATTCTAAGAAAAAGACACACATAAAGCAACTTATTACAGAAACTTATCCCAAGTTTATTACATTCAGAAGAAAATGAATCATAATTAAGAGGAAATTACACTGGCCACTCTTATCATTGAGTCAATTTTCAAAAGCTAAACTTGCCTTACCTATGTCATAACACTTTTAAAAATTCCTAGTACTCCAATCCAATATACACCTACAACTCTGAAAAAGGTAAACTTAAGATCCTAGCAATTAAGTCCTATTATAGACTATTATTTGTCCATGTAAACTTAAGATGCTACTGGCTATTAAAAAAAATTACCAAATAGACTTCGGCCTATTAAGTAGAGTGAGTTAGTTCAAGATCGAAACTGGACCTATTGTGCCAAAAGAAATATGCTTAAAGTGATAATTCCTCTTGTATCAACTAAACTCCCTAAAGCATTCTAATACTTACCAAACATAATACTTTTTTTAAATCTATTAGATTTTAGTGCTGTTATTAACACAATAACAACTTAACTAAATCTTTGTTAAGACAAATATTAACATAACAAACCAACAAAATTATGGTTTGAAGGGCACCATCAAACCATTTTTTGAACCGAAAGATGCACATTTACACAATCTACCAGTTTGATGCAACTTATTTTACAATAACCACTGTCAAACATACTTAATAAATTAAACATGTTTACAATTAAAGTGTAAATAAAAGCTGCTCAAGCGAATGGTTTCTCTTCAATGATTTTAATTGCTAGTGCATGATCCTTAGGTTAAAGTTTCTGAACAACAAGCCTAAAATGAATAAACTGCTTAAGTTGCACAAGACAAAACATGAATGAAGAAACCTAACCTCAACAGAGCATTGTCTATCAAAGATAGTTAGAGCACATGTTTAGACTCTTCATAAGAAATATCATCAAAGAGTTCCATTAAGTAACAAGGCACCAGCCAAATTGAAATCAGATTTAAACAACTATTTACTAGTAATACTTAAATTAATAAGATGCTCTGAGAATTGAGTACTTAGCTCATAAATACCCTATCACATAAGCTAAATTGAAAAAAAGCTACAAAAATAATCAATTCACTCATTTATCTCATTGAAGCATTCCATCAAACAATTATTATGTATTATTTGAGAAAATCTTAGTAATACATTCAAACATACTTAAGTAGTAAGACAAACAAAACTTTCAGACAAATTGATACAAACATCAATTAACACAATTATACTCTATAGATACGAATTTATCCTAAATACAAACATTCACTCTTAATCATTCTTATTCCCAAACAGTCCAAATCTGAACAATACAAGCTAGTTTCAGTTAAAACTAAAATACCACCATGTTATGTTGATGGCCAAAAGCTTTAAACATAGGTTAGCTAAACCAACAATAAAAACAAAATGCACAACCAAGTTTCAGTTCAATCAAATAACACGTGAATAAGAAAAAGTACAAGCTTTTATTAGATCCAAACATGAGTGAAAAGTGAAAACAAAAATTGAAAATCAATGATACCTCAAGACAAGTCCCCAAACTCGTAATGATAGTATGCGAATTCCCCAAAAGTCCCAGATTTCAACTATTTATAATCAAAGTTAAAAAAACAGAAGGCACATTTATTTTCAAATAAAAATAGATCTGCATATTCAATCATATTTATAAAAGAAATAAAACTTACTTGATCGATGGTTTATTGACTTAATAAGGTGACCCATCTCAACTTTGTATCAAAAAACTAAGCATCTTTTCTACTTAAGTCATCTAGCTTACTATTTTTCTTCGAGACCCTGATCCTTTTCTTCTTGAAAATGATCTCATTTCCTTACCAGATAATTTCAGCAGGCCCTTCTTCGTATTCCCCTTAATCACTCTCATTACCCTCATGTGCAGTCTCAGCCTGCCATAAATTTAACAAAGCAAATATAATTTCCTTGCTAGAATTACATATTCTCTCTGCCAATCAGCAAAAACTCAAAACATTCTATAACAAGGCAAACAAAGTTCTTCTTTCCATATCAATATCTCAAACCTTTAGGTATATTATATTAATTTGGTTAGTTTTTTTATTATTTTCCAGCAACCAAATAGCCGTTAAAACCAAAATACTCCAAGAAAGTAAAGAAAAGAAGAAAGTACCTGTTGTTTCCGAGACTCTTCGTGCCTTCTTTCATTGTTCCTCATATTCTTCTTCTTCTTCTTCCATCTTCTTCCATTTCATCTCCATGGCCTCGAGCCCTGAACGAAAGAAACACTGGACGAAGAGTCTCTTTCCGTCTCCGTCTCCACCTCTGCAATCTAGTTGGGAGAGAATGAGCCCTGAACGCCGCCGCTACCAATCCTCAAACCAGTCCTCATCCCCCATCATCAAGTCCCCTAACCTCAAAACCCCTTCCGGGGACCCAAAAGAGTCCAGCTTGGCTTTCTCTGCTGGTAACCGGAATCGACAAACAGGGCAGGAGTTATGGTGAGCGAGCCAGGGCAGAATGCAGTCGGGATGGTAGAGATGCTTAAAGGAAGATTTCAAGCAGGGAAAGGCGCAGAAGAATGGGTGGGCTAGGAAAAAAGAATGGGTGCGAAGAAGAGAACGGTGGGCTAGGAAAAAACAAGAAGGGAAAAAAGAATTAGCTAGGAAAAAAGAATAGGCGGGCACCAAAATAAATTAGCGCCATTTTTTTTATTTTACCACATATATGTATATAATAATACTTTTTCAGTAGTATTATATTCTTGTGTTATGCTAGGGGGTATTTGGTGTAGTGAGATACGACCAGGTTGGTCGTATAATTTGATTTATTTCCTTCTAAGATTGTAATCCTGTAATTATTGTATTGTATATTTCCTCTTTATGACCTTGATACGCAGTTATTAAGGAAAGTAAAGGTCCATTGGCCCATATAACCCTCCTTAAGCCTATAAATATGCATGAAATAGCTCAAGGAATGGACTTTTGATCTCTAAATATTTTTCCGGAGCATTGAGAGAAAGAGAGCTATAGTGTAATTATTCATCGTCTTATTGTAATTCCCTCAAGGTTTGTGAAACTCAAGAACCCTAATTCTTTGATCACGGCTTTGAGATTCAATATTAATAATAACACTAAGTGGACGTAGGTCATTACCATTCTTTGGGCCCAAACCACTATAAATCCTTGGCGTTTTCTTCTTTTCCATTAGATTAAATTCTTAATTGTCGTTTTATCTTTTGTTATATATTTGACTCCGTGTCGTTGGCCAAATCGAGGGTCAACAGACCCCTAAATCAAATTTTGGTCAAAGTTTTATGAACTAAAATCACAAATAATTCACCAAACTAACAATTCAGAACAAAAGCATAGTCATTCTGCCTAATAATTATGTTGTTATATTCAACTTTTTTCTTCATTAAAAATTAATTTAGGGGACTATTTGAACAATTTTACAAAAAGTAAGGTTCAAAATGTAATTTGTCAAACACATAGTCTAAATACATAATCGGACAAAACACATTGTAAAAAAATATATATAAACCCTAAAAAAAATACTCATTGATGGTTCATTCAATAATGATTATTGGATTTTGATCAACGATTTATATTTATTGAGTATAATTAAGGGGCAATGAGCAATATAGTTAGGGCTGGCAATTCGTGTAAACGTGTCAAATTTGTGTCGGCGCAATTATGACACGACACGACACGATTAAAGTAAACACGACACGATTATTAAACGTGTCAAAAATACGAACACGACACGATTATTAAATGGGTCAACACGACACAAACACGATTAATCATAACTATATGAAAAAAAAATCATAAAATCTATGCAAATTATTTGTGTTATCGTGTGTCACACGATTATTAAATGGGTCAACACGATTATGACATGACATGAGTAAGGTAAACACGAACACGAACACGAACACGACACGATTATTAAACGTGTCAAAATCTCAAACACAAACACGACACGATTATTAAACATGTCGTGTTCGTGTTTACCTTAATCGTGTCGTGTCGTGACCCAAATTTCCACCCCTAAAAATAGCCCCCAAAACAACCATTATTTAGATAAATTTCCCAGTTTAAAAGAAAAATCAACAAACGGCCCAATAGAACAAATTGGTATAGCAAAATTCCACATTTACTCTTACATCTTTAACCTCTTTAGCCTTAGGTAAACCCTAATATTCACTTAGGGTTTGGTGCAAAATAATAACTTAGGTAATCAACAATATAAATAGTCATTTCTCTACAATTTTAAAAATGAGGACATTAGCTTACTCATGTCATTATTTTGGGTCATTTACTATAATTTTTCTATAATTAATGCTCCTTATGACTTTTTTAAACTTGAAGAAGGACAACTTAATGGTTAACTAATGGAATGACCCATCATTTTTTATTTATTTAAATAATTTTAAAATTAATAGTGCCGCATATTTCAATTAATGAAAAAAAACTAAATTTATAAAACTAAAACAAAACTAATTGTTAATTAAATATAAAACTTCAATAAATTCATATAAATTTAGGCATAACCACATTTATAGTAGAATTTTGTGCCTAAAACAAATAACATAAACAAAGAAATCATTAAAAAAAAAATAACAGCAAGCTCTGATAAAATACTTTTTCTCACCAAATCTATTTCAATGGTGAGGAACAATGGGGTTGGCATGAGAAAGGGCAATTTAGCAATAATGGTTGGTGGTTTATCGACAAAGGTCTTTTTTCTTCTTCTACCACCATTTTCTTCTTCTCTACAATTTCATTTTTTCCTTTTTTTCACACAATATTGTTCTTTTTTACATTAAGATTAATATAAAACAACAAACCCTAATAAATGAGTATTATTCTTAAAAAATTACTATTAAATTGAAAATGTCTAATTTTTCAAACTTTTTATTGATCTAATAATGTTAAAACATGAAAAAGAAAGTTTAAATTTTATTGGTTGGAATTACCATTCCTAATTAAAAAAAATATTTCATATTTAATACAAAAAAATATATCTTTATTTGTTGGTGTCCTTATAGTAATTTATTTTAGCAAGTAACTCTTTTGACACCTAAGATCATCTCTAATGCAAAATGTAAATTTTGTGCTAAATTTAGCACAAAAAATGAGTTAATGTTATATTTTGCCCAATATTTGCAATTGTACTCCAATGTACAAGATGCAAATTAATACAAAAAAGTCAATAATTCATTTAATATTTATTGAGAACATATAAAAATGATTTTTTTATTATTTTTTATTATCCAAATTATGTATTCCAAGAAATTTGTCGTTAAAAAAATAAATAAAAACTGATATATGGTTGGTCATTAATTATCAACTACTAAATTATAGTAATTAGTGATGTGCCAAATTTAACACATTTTTTATAACACTATTGAAGACATAATTTTTATAAAATGTGCTAAATATGCATTGTGCCAACTTTTTTGCAATCCATTGTTGATGCTTTACCATGTAACCAACTATGGAGCTTGCACCATTAACAACTATTTTTAATCACTACTTATAGGTAAGTAAAGTAGGAGGTGTTCCAATCTTTGTTATTTAAGTAAATGAAAAAGTAAACCATAATAGGAATTATAATTTTGTAAGAGAAATTGGTAAAAATAGCTTAATTTTTTTAAGTGGTTTTGCACTTTGCTATAATTTTGATAATTTTTTACAAAATGACATCCATCTAAAATTTGACCAATTGTCTAAAATTTTCGACCAACTATCTAAAATTTTCGACTAGCTGTCTAAATTATGAAAGATAATTTTGTAAATATTTATCAAGACTAGGCTAGAGTGCAAAATGATTTTAATGTCTAAAATTTTCGACTAGTTATCTAAATTATGAGAAGTCATTTTACAAATATTTATTAAGACTAGATTAAAATGTAAAATAATTTTAAAAAATAAGTGATTTTGGCAAATAATTCTTATTGTAAAGACTAGCAATATGCGATGAGAAAGGTAATTGAATGTTTTAACTTTGACTTTTTATATTTATTTTAAGACTAGCAATATTTTAAGGTTTTTTTTAACAAAAAATAGTTAGGCTATGTGTTAACTCAGTCTACAAACTCTATGGGCCCAACAATTGTCGACATTTCTAGGCCCAGCCCACTGAGCTGGGCCGGGTCTATAGCCTTACAGTACTATGAATTTATTCAACTAAATAGAGAATAAGCTAGTATGGGAGTAATCAATGGTAGGTTAGTTTGGGTAGGTTAGTTTGGTTCTCTAATGGGATAACAAGCTTATCTCATACTAGATGATTTTACTTTTCTTTTTCTTTTTTTGCTTATGCACTTTTTATTTTTTATTTTTTTATATAGTAATATCAGAAGAGGAATCATCAAAAAGGAGAATTTTCTATAATTATAGAAAAAATTGTTAAAATTATCATCCATTAACTTTTTAAAACTAATTCTATAAAATCTTATTTACATTTATAAATTTTTAAAAGCTCCTTCAAACAATTTTTTTTCTATTTTTTATTAAGTTTTCTTTCTTTATCTTTCCAAATTTATTAGTTTTTTATTCTTTTTTATTATTTTAATTAATAAAAATGTTTAAGGATATAATATTTAAATGATGTAAATAAATATATAGAGAAACTGATATATGATGTACGGTAAAATTTTGATGTAAAATAAAGAAAATAAGATTTCTCAATCCTATGTTCTTATTCACTAAACAACCATAATCTTAGTGTTAAAAAAATTACTAGAACATTTGATAATTTGAATTTCGTCCAGCTATAGTTATGAGAAAAATAAGATAGATTATGTCTAATTATTTTATTTGTTATAAATCATGATAATTTCAAATACTTCCAACTATATTTATAGATGCTAATATATGATTAAAAATGTCCACCTTTAGAGAAAGATAAGGTGTGATGAGAAGTTCTATACATGGTTAGATAGCTGATTGAATCACATTAGAATTTAATTTATGAGAAATTGGTGAAAATTACATTTATTTTAGTGATTTTGCATTATGACCTACTTTTGATAATTTTTTGCAAAATGACATCTGTCTAAAATTCGATTAATTGTCTAAATTTTTCGACCAGCTGTTTAAAATTTTCGACCGACTGTTTGAATCTTTCGACTACCTGTCTAAATTTTTGACTATCTGTCTAAATTATGAGAGTTTATTTTGCAAAAAATTATTAAAATTAGGCTAGAGTGCAAAATGACTTTAAAAAATAAGTCATTTTGACAGATAATACTTTATTTATATAAAATAAAAAGGTAATTAGTTGGTTTTTTTTCTTATAAAAATGTAAGTATACTTATCAAAGTGAAAAATCATTATCAAATATTATATGCTAAAATGACATATAGCTAAATCTGTCTAATTAAATAAAATAGAAAGATAGTAAAGTAAAAAGAAAAGAAAAAAAGTACACAAAGCCACCAGCAAAAGGGATAATAGTACACTTTTCCTAGAAATTGGCCACATGTTTAAAGAAAAAAAATTCAACCTTATTAATTATAGCGATAATGAAATATATAGATAAAATTATTCATAACCATGTAAAGTAATAGCCTCTGCAATTATCTATTTTTTTTAACTTGTTGAAAAATAAATGTGTTATTTGATATGTGTAGGTAACCATTTAGTACCATGTATTTATGTAAAATATCATTTTAGTACTTTGTGTTTACAATAATACTCATTTGGTACCATGTATATCATACATATCTAAATTCAAATTTAATTATTTAATTACATATAATTGATGATAGTTTGATCATATTGATAAAATTTTATTTATTAAATTTTAATCTATGGTACTAAATATGTATGATTTTAAAATACAGGTTACTATATGAGTATTATTGAAAAAAAAAGTACTAAAATGATACTTTGCAAAAACATAAGATACTGAATGAGTAAATTTCCATTAAAATAAGAGATGTTACTGTAACGCCCCACGTCACTATGGCTGCGTCCTGGAATGACGACTGGCCCTACAAACCAATACGAGTCTTTCCAGCGTGCTTTGTCCTCACTCGCACGCTTCCTGTGAAAACTTCCCAAGAGGCCACCCATCTTGAAATACTCCAGATCAAGCACGCTTAACTTTGGAGTTCTCAAGTGATGGGCCACCGAAAAGAATATGCATCTTGTTGATATAGGTAGTACCCATCAATCCATTTAAGCCATTTTCAACTATGTAGTCCCATACCTACACAGTCTTAGAATCATCACACTTGACCTTCCCCAGGCAGTGTGGGATTGCACAGTTTACCCGGTCTTTCCCCTTACGGATCACGGGATTCTGACTGTCACAGTTACTATAAAAATCATGCTAATCTGAACTGAAGTATCAACCTTTGGAGAAAGATTAAGGTGTGATGATACCTTTAATGCATGGCTAGATAGTTTGTATGAGTTGTTTAAAAAAAATATACTTATTATCAAAGTGAAAGATCATTATGAAATAATTATATACTAAAATGGCCTAACTGTGAAATATATCTAATTAAAAAGAAAATTAAAGAAAGTAAATTGAAAAGGAAAATAAAATGGTACAAAAGGCCACCAACCAACATAACATAAGATATAAGAGTACACTTGCTTAGAAATTGGCCACGCATGTTCAAAGAAACAAAATTTCAACCTTAATAATAAAGCGATAATGAGATATAACGAAAAAATTATTCTTAAATACGTAAAGTCTAGTGTGTCAAATTACAAAAAATAACAATAATGTAATTTTGAATCGCTTAAAAAAAAAATTAATTTTGTTTTAAAATAAATGTGTGTTGATTAGAAGTACATCTTATCAATTGAAATAAGACACAATTACTAATATAGTATTAGCCATCTTAATTTTTTTTCTTTTAAATTTGTTTTAAAATATTAATTGAGGGAATTTACTGATTTGATACCCTATGTTTTTGCAAAGTATTATTTTGTTACCTTCTGTTTTCAATAATGCTTATATGGTACTCTGTATTTTAAAATTATACATATTTGATACCCTATACTCATATTTGATAGATAAAATTTTGTCAATATGATCAAACTGTTATCAGTTATACGTAATTAAGTAATTAAATTTAAATTTAGAACTTACATAATTGATAGTAGTTTGATTAAATTTGTAAAATTTTATTAATTAAATTTGAGTTTAGGGTACCAAATATGTACGATTTTAAAATACAGGGTACCATATGAGCATTATTGAAAACAAATGGTACCAAAATGATACTTTGTAAAAATACAGGGTACCAAATAGTTACCTACCCATTAATTGATTGGATTGGAGCACTCCAAACAAGAGAATTGCTAGGGGCACTATCTGTGCCCATTACCACAAGGAGGTGACATATCGCTATTGGTGCAATTCAATATTGGATCATACACATTTGAATTTTATAACTATTATAGAGTATCGCTAACCAACTATTTTGTGTGACTTCATGTGGTGCTGGATATCTTAAGGTGCCAAATAACATCCCTCAAAAAAAAAAAAACATGACAAATGTGAGAAACAACAATACTCATTCTAAAGCCACATCTCATACCAACTAGATCACATTTATTAATAGCATGAATAATGACAAAAAGTTCAGCTTCAAAAGCAACAAACCTCATCAATGTGAAGTTATTAACTTTTTTCTTTTTGAATGGAATAGAATATATCTTAGACCAATTCTATATGTGCATGGCCATAGAGCATTCAACCAATGTGTTAAGTACACTAATTCAGATTAAGAGGGGACTTTTGGTCTAAAACCTCATATTCTAAGTCTTTAAGAGAATTGTGATGGAGCCATTTTTTATGTGTAAATATTTAGAAAGGCAATACTATTAATTTTTTTTACATTATATTCATATTTTTTCAACTGAAATAATAATAATAATAAAAAGAAAAATATAAACTAAATAAAAATTGAGGAAGGCTTAAGCTCCCTAAACCACAATGTGGCTCTGGTATATTACAAGTCCCTAAGGTAATTGGTGTACTTAAATTCTTAGTCTCTTTGATTTTAGAGTGTTGCTATTTGATACTTTAAGGTGTCCAACACTACATAAGATGATACTTTATGGTTGGTTAATGACACTCCATAATTCTTATTAAAGTCAAATATGTGGGATCCGTTCTCCTAATAACAATATACTACCTACTTGTGGTGCTGGTCATCAACGATACCTCTTAGCATTTCTCTTGATTTTATAAGGACGGCAAAAGTTCACAACTTGGGAGCCAATTACATAATATGAGCACATGTCAAAGTTTTTTATTTTGGTTTGGCCACTTGTCAAAGTTTGATTGTTAATAATACATCATTATAATATGTCTGCATCTATGTAATAAATAAAGTCAACTGTGAGATGATATACTTTTCAATAGTTGTTCTTATATGAGTATTTTTGAATCAGAGTTTTTTTCTTTTAGCTTTTCTGAACTTATAATTTGTAACATAATTATAATTTGGAATCCACAAATGCAATTTTTTTATTAAATAGCCCTCTAATGTTGAAGTTAATTAACTATGTAGGCCAATTTTCATTAAAGAGGTACATATCAGATCCTTACATTAAAGTTACATTCAAATCCTCTTGCCTCTCAAAAAAAGAGTTAACCAAAAAAAGACAAAACTAATAACAAAAATCTCAAGAGTTATATTACAATTTCTCAGAAGTTGATGTAAAACCATCTCTTCACAACTCTAGCACCACAACTGTCAAAACAATCAAAGAAATCAATCTAATAAGTTACTTGAGTATATATATATATATATATATATATATTTTTTTTTTATAGAAAGTAATCTATTTTTTAAAATTATTTTCCATTCTAGTCTAATTTTAATATTTTTTTGCAAAATGACCACTCATAATTTAGACAACTAGTCAAAAAAATTTAAATACTGGTGGTCGAAAAATTTAAATAGTCGATCGAAAATTTTAGACAGTTGGTCGAAAAATTTAGACAACTGATCGAATTTTAGACAGATGTCATTTTACAAAAAAAAAATTATATAGATCGCTAAAAAGAAAAAAAACTATTTCCACGGATGTCTCATACATATATATATATATTTATATGAAAGGTAAGTAGTAGTAGTAGAAGAAGAAGAATCGGCTTACATTCAGAGTCTGTTGTGATCCAATTTCCTTTCTTGGGGATACTATGATGGTCTGAATCTTGAATATCATTACTAGTTGAAGTTAATGAGATCTGCATCATGTTAAGAGTTGGATCGTTCTTCAAGGAAGTAGCCACTGAAATGGTTGAATAAACAGAAGAAGTAGTAGTGGAACAGCTCTCTACATCCCATCTGAAGCTTATCTTAGGCGACTCCAGACTCAGTTCATCATCATCTGGTACTGCTTTTAGAGCTCCTTTGTTTCTAAATAGCAGAACCTGAATCAACATAACAACACTCTACTTCAATATACACATGTATGTAGGTTTTCAATGATTAATAAACGTTCTAATTGTTTATGGATTCGAGGCCCCAGGCACAGGTCTAACTTGCCTATGTCTAAGATGAGATAAAATTCAGACCTTATAAAGCTAATAGAAAATTGTATAAAAGTGATATTTATTGGGAAATTCTCCTACAGGGGCTTCACTTTTAAGCCCTACCAGTGCGGCTCTTAGTGTTTTTGACCTTTGAACAGTTTTCGGCACGATTTTTTTTAAGGCCGTGTATATTGTAGCTATTTAGAGCATCGGCGCAATTTTTAGAAAATTATGAATAGTTTACAGTACCGAAAACTAGGTTTAAAAAATTATTCACGCATGCAATTACATGTTTGAATCTAGTTTTCAGTACTGTAAACTATTCGGAATTTTCTAAAAATTTGCAGGATCCTCTAAATAGTTACAATATGCACGATCATAAAAAAAAGCGCGACGAAAAATGTTAACGAGTCGAGAAAGTAAAGCATATAAAAGAATTGTTTGATATTTATTACCTTACGGCCAATAAATTTGCCTCCTTTATCTGATTTGGTAGTAGAAGCCCATCTCAGTAGCTCCTTCATTCTAGAGATGGTTTTGGACTTGTTGTTGTCACCCTTGTTGTTGACTTTGTCTTTCTTTTCAG
Source organism: Humulus lupulus (assembly GCF_963169125.1). Taxonomy (NCBI): domain Eukaryota; kingdom Viridiplantae; phylum Streptophyta; class Magnoliopsida; order Rosales; family Cannabaceae; genus Humulus; species Humulus lupulus. The sequence continues at coordinate 4,419,443 of NC_084793.1, forward strand.
TGGAGCCATTTTTTGTGTCGTTTGTCTTGTTGGTAAAGTTTGATACTGTCGTTTCACTGATTGGCAAGACTCTGTTCCCTGCATGAGAAGTTTGATCTACCTTACTAACAATACCTAATCCTCTAGCAATATCTTCTTTCTTCATCTTCATTGAGTTAACCCAATGATGTCTTGTATCAATGTCACTACTAAGATTCTTCAAATTAATTGTGCTGTAAAAGCAAGCTGTTGATATATCCTTTCTACAAAGGAAAAACAGCTTTAAGAACTTTTTACCTTCAACTTTTCTGTGCTTGCTGTTCTTATCAAAGCTCCCAAAAACCCCATCATGATGCTTAAACACAATGCTATGTTTTGACTTAACTTTCTGATCTGAACAAACACAAAAGAAGAAAACAAAACCAAACCTGTTAACATCTAAAAACATAATCAATGCATTGGATAGTAAAAAGGGTAGTGAAAGCTCTTCTCATACCAGTAACTCTTTCCTTCTGATTAGTAGAAGAGTCTAAGCTGTTCTCTCTTCCCTTTTCCTCAGCTGTTGACTTGTTAAAAAGCCATTGAAAAAGCTGCTACAGTTAAAGAAGTGTGTGAAAATCTGATTTCATGTGAATGCATGAGAAAGAATAATGCTTTTTTTTTTTACTGTGAAACTATAGAACTGTCACCTGCATGTTTAGGGGTTCTTGGGGTGACCTCTTTATAGAGTTCTTTCGAGTGTGTGAATGAGTCAAGAGAGGAGTACCGTAAGGGTCAAATGGACAGCACTGAGAGATCTGTCTGCGCTGTCTATAGGCCAAAAAGATTCCTGTCTAGTGTTTTGAGGCTATGTGGAGAAGAAGACAAAGGCAAAATGAAGTTGAATCTAAGGAAGATGAGGATACAACCGAGCAGTGAGTGAGGAAGAGTTGGCTATGGATTCTTTGGTAACATGGGGATTAATATATGTATATTTATATGATGATCATGTGGTTGGTTCTAAGAGTTAACAAAATATGTTTGAATTAGCTTACTGCCTTGTACTTAGTTTGGCCCTCGTGGCATTTTGTTTGACCATACACTTGTAAGTTCATGGCTCAACCATCTAATTGATTGGCCCCCATATCATATAAGATAGAGAGTTCTACCAGTCCAAGATGAGAATTGCTCAGGGTACTGGTGCCCAACACCACAAGTAGATGACATACCGTTATTGGTGCAATTCAATATCGGGTCCCACTTATTTGAATTTAATAAGGATTATGGGGTATCGCTAACCAATCATGAAGCGACACTTCATGTGATGTTGGACACCTTAAGGTGCCAAATAACAACACTCGTCCAAGATTAATGTTTGGTGTGTAACATAATTACTTTGGGAAATGGACTTGAATAGGTGTAGTTTGTAGGAGTGTCATGAGATTCTATGACTTTTAGTTATAATAAGTATTGTTTATTGTTATAAGCATGGTCATAATTGTGACTAGTGATCATAAATTTTAAGAGTAATCGGTTTGATAATTTTTTTGTAAAATGATTTAGGTCTGGAATTGGAATCTAGATAAATTGTTGAGAATTTTTGACGTGATGTCTGGAATTCTCTACAAGGCGTCAAAACGTGTGGGGAATATTTTGAAGGTTATTTTGCAAAACATTATCAAAACAAGCCTATTGTACAAAATGATTTTAAAAAAAGAAAACTATTTTACTAAACATGGTATTTGTTACGTGAGGAGATGCATCCCGTCCACCCCAGTTAGATTAATGGTGGATTGATCCAACGATTATTAATCATTAGAAACCAAATAATATAAAATCGAATTTAATTAGTACATAACAAGATGTATTCCGTTTTTTTATATAAAAAAAGTGACAAAATTCATTGCCAACATCCCTAAGTTTTATGTCAATTTAAGAAAATTTATTTTGATGAAAAATAGTCAATTGGTTCAACAAAGGCTCCTAAAACCATCCAATCCTTAATTATTAGATACCCTTTTAACTATATCATTCAATAATTATGCCCAATAGACTAATATGATGTTAACAAAATAAGTTAAAGGCCTACCAAAAAAAAAATTATGGGAAACAATAAATAATTTCCATCTCAAAAGTAGGGATGTAAACGGGGCGGGGCGGGGTCGGGGATGGCTCTCCTGTCCCTGTCCTGTCTCGGCATCGGGGTCCATTGGGTACCGGTTTAATAAAAATGTTTAATTTTTTTTTCTAAAATTGATAAAATAAATTAAAAAACAATAAATTATACAATTGATAAATATATATTTTTATATAAATTATTATATTATATATTTTTAATAATATTTATATTAAAAATATAAATTACAATGTAAACAGGACGGGTTCAGGACGAGAGTAATGTTCCCCGCCCCATTAGGGGCGGGTCCCCACAGAAACCCTACCCCGCGGGTTAAATTGACAACCCTACTCAAAAACAAGCTTTTATTTGTTAGTCTCTCAAAGTTGATCATTTTACTTTAGAGCTATGTGTCTCATTAAACATCACAAGGCAAAATCGTTCTACTCGATTAGGACACTCAATCGGTTCTCTACTTGAGTTAGAAAAATAATTCGACAGATCTTATCAACAACAACCAAAAGGCCTCAAATATATTTAATGTTATATTAAAGGTTGTCCAGCAAGAAAGAATAGAAAAAGGTAGAAGAGATCACAACATTGATATTCAACATAAAGTTTATATTCGTCAGAAGAAATAAAAAAATTAAATTAGAAATCCAAGTGTAGAAAAGAACAAACTAAATTGAAATTTTTAGATTTTATTACAATAATAAAAGAGGGAAGGTTCTTCCTAATTTTTTAGCTAATTATCTTGATCCAAATTCCAAAGTTTGATTTATCCCAATCAGTTTCTCCATACCCTATAAGCTTGCATGTGTTTGTACCTTAAAATAGTATTATATACTTATAATGGATGTTGGTTTGGCATGTGGGCAAGGATATTTTTTTTAGCAATGAAAAGAAAATTTTATAAAAATATATGGGCAATAAACAATGACTTATTATTATAGGATGTCACATGGGAAACTAGTAAGAGCTCATAATTTATATAAATATATTATATAAGTTTTGGGTATATTTATGCTCTTTTACTGGTCTATTATAGAGTAATTTACTGTTAAAAGTAAAATAGAAATAACAATGGATTAATAATATTACATAGGACAAATAGTAATTTTTCTCTTGAATTATAGTCATTGTAGAGTTTTTCTCATTAAATTATTTTTTGTGGCATAAATATCTCTCGAAATATGGAAATCATTGCAAACACGACACTTTTGTTACATTCTTTTCATTTGTAAGCAGGTTGCTATGTAGCCACGTGTCATATGCATAGTTACAACACGATGGTCTATATAACTAATTGAAGTTAGTCGAAATCGGAGATTATTGATGTTAAACGTGCAAAAATTAGTTCTAAGAATACATATACATATTTTCAAAATTTATCATTATACCGATATATATGTATGTATTGCTACATTAGCACAATATTTGTGTTATATGAGCAAACTGTTCAAAAAACATGAATGATTTACAATATAAGAGACACATTTATAATAGTTGCTATAATTCGGAGAAGATTTTTATCACGAAAAAAAATTAATAGGATAAAACTCTACAAAGATCATATTTCGGGGGAAATTTCCTATTTAACCGCTCTATCGGACTCAAAGCATCTAAAACCAGCATGTGTAGTATTTCACAGTTTCACTTGGAGGATTTTATTTTTTTTGTTCCCTAATAATGTCGACTTACTTTGAATGTGAGTTTCTTGAGGAAGACCTTTCACTTTCAAACTTTTAATGAAAAGCTTTATCATGAGCCTTTGGTTTTGTGGTACGAAAACACAACTGATATCCACCATTGAAATAATATCAATGGTTGAATTAGACAAGTATATATATAGAAAATGGATGTTCCTTTCTCTTTGATACTATATTCCTTTATTATTTAATATAAACTATTTTAGGTAAAGGGATGAGATCCATAGTCAGTGAGGGAGTTAGGAATAATAGAATTTTAAACTTGATTTTGATTAAAGTTTTCTCAACTGAAATCACAAATAATTTATCAAACTAACAATTCAAAATAAAAATAAAATTATTCTGCTTAAAAACTATGTTGTTATATTCAATTTTTTCTTCATCAAAATTGAATTTATTAGTTTATTTGAATCATTTGACAAAATATAGGGTCCAAAAATAATTTTTTTAAAACACAGAGTCCAAACTTGTAATCGAAAAAAATACAGGGTCCAAAAAAATATAAATCTAAATTAAATTAAATAAAGATTATTATATTATTATTATTATAGTCTAAAGTTTTTGAAAAAAATTGTAATAAAGTCCTCCTAAAAATTAAAAGAAATGCCATTTGCTTCACTAAGAATTAATTATTCATAATTCTCTTAAAACACAAGGTCCAAACAGGTAATGAGACAAAATACAAGGTCCAAAAAATTATAAACCCTTTAAATTATGCACAAAATAAGAAAAGGAGCAAAACTTTACTCTATAAATATATAAACATATTTTTTTCTAAAGTATATACATTTAAATCATCAATTCTATTTAAGTTGGTCACTATCAAATTAACTCTAATTTGTTTTCATTATATTTTAGTCTTAATAATTCCCAAAAATTATTTAATCATAACATAATTGTTATACCCAAAAATTGGAGAATGCATCCTAGGAGGCTAAGGAGAATGCATCTAGGAGAGTGCCTCCTAGGAGGGCTAAGAGAGTGGTCCTAGGAGACCCCAAGGAGGGTGTGGTCCTAGGAGACCCCAAGGGTGTGTAGGAGGTAAGCCTCCCAAGGTTTTCTAAGTGTTGGCTCGAACGTGCCCAAGGTAAATAGCTAAGGAGGAGGAGTCTCATGCAAGAGAATGGAGACTTAGACTTTCATAAGGAAAGTCTATACAATGTTCGATCGGACATGTTTGGGAGATGCTAAAGGGGGTTGCCTCAATGTTGTCCAAGGTGGGGTTCCCTCAATGTTGTCCAAGGTGAGGTTCCCTCAATGTTGTCCAAGGTGAGGTTCCCTCAATGTTGTCCAAGGTGAGGTTCCCTCAATGTTGTCCAAGGTGAGGTTGCCTCAATGTCGTTCAAGGTGAGGTGCCAAGGAAGTTGCCTCGAACCACCTTGGTCCGAGGAGAAGCCAAGGAGATTGGTTCAAGGAGGAACATGGCATGCTAGAGGAGAGTACATGTTCGAGGAGAACCATGCACGTTCAACCCACCCAAAGCATGTCCTACCACCATGCATATCCTACCACCATGCATGTTTAACCAGCACTTGCATGGGTAGTGAGTAGGAGGTGGACCAACTAGCTAGAGGAGACTAAGTCAGACACAACTTCAACAACATGCGCGGGAATCTCTCATTCTTCCCGCAAATGGGGAATTTGTTACATTTTGAATTTTGAATGTTTATTTGTAATATAAATGTAATAAATATAGTAAAATATCCCTATTATAAGGGGATATCAGTTGAGGATCCCATCTCTATAAATAGAGAGCTTATGAGATGAGAGAGGGGGTCCCTTCTTCTGATTCTTTCTAGAGAGATAAAATTGAGTCTGTCTATTCTAGAGAGAGAAAGTGCTGAAATTAGAGAGAATTCTTGTATTTTCACAATTTATACTGAAGAAACTCAGTTGGCATAGTCCATCTGATCTTGAGTATAGATTTATAAATCACAACTCTAAGTGGATTAGGCTATTACCGACAATCGGGGCTGAACCACTATAAAAATTCTGTGTTATTTACTTTTCTTGTTTATACCGTCTGTTGTCGTTTACATTCTCTTGAAGGTTCGTCGTATTTGACGTTCTCACGTCGTTGGCTAAAAACGCAGTCAACAATAATAATAATAAAAAAAATGTATTAGAAAAAATGATATAATATAAAAATAAGTTTATTGTATTTTTCATAAATTTATAATTAATATTGTATTAAATGTTCATACATATGTTTTAATCATATATTCTATTAAGAAAGAAATTAAATTTTGTGATTTAAAAACTTTAATTTTTTAATAAATAAAGTCCATAATTTATCCCATATATTTTGCTTAAATACTCACTTATATTAGTATAATTTCAAGAATAGCAAATTACACATATGGGGTTTACCAAATATTACAGAAAGGCTCCTGGACAAATTTTTTGTCAAAATTAATTTGAATAAGATAATAATATCACCTTTTAAAAGAAAACTTATTTGATATTAGTTTTATATTTTATAAACAACTTTTAAAAAAATTACTTTTCCAAAGTAAGTTTTGTCACCAAAGTGTTTTAAATCAATTAATTGTAAAAAGAAGATAATTTATTAAATTAATTAAGACTATAATATTTATTATAAAATTATTAATTTCTTCAAGTATTTTTAAAGCATCTTTATATATAAAAAAGAAAAAGAAAAAGAAAATGAGGGATATTATTATCTTATTAAAATAAATTTTGACCAAATCTTTTTTCAATAATATTTTGTATAGTTTTGTAAAACACAATGTAATAAAAGTATAATTTGAGCAAGACAAAAAAAAAAGTATACCCTTATTAGTAAACTGAAAATTTTGTAATAGTGTGAAATTAAAAAAAGAATTTGACCAAAATAGAAAAAACAAAGTAAGAGGAAGAAAATATTAATTGGGAGAAAATTAGTCTAGGCAGGTCAATTTCCACATCACAATCACAATAAAGCCAAAACAATAACAAAAGCACAAGCCCAAGCCCAAGCTCGAATTAGGATGTGGAGCTACAACAAATCGTTAATGTTAATTTCAGGTGAAAGTGATATGTCGGTGAACTAGCTAGAAGAAACGACGTCGTTTTCATGGAAAGATGATTAAAGAATGTGCAATTGGAGAGGTGTCACTGTTCGGTGCTGTGCTGTGTTTTTTTCATGTCTGAATTTGATGGTAAGAATGCGACCACGTAGAATCCATTCAGACGAGACATTTGGGAATAAACTAAAAGAATGTTGTTACTTCAAACATTAACCAAACCAACCAACCAACCATAATCAGTAGGGCTAATAATAACATTCCAAAATTCGGAAAAACCGAGCACACCGACTTTCCGAACACCGAAAAAATAAAAATCGAACACCGAAAAAATCATTAATGGCGTAAACTGCCACTGTTCGGTCGGTTTAAAAAATCCGTGGACCGACCGGTTTAAACTGAAACCGACCGAAATTATAAATATATGTAGGTTATGTTGTAGTTATGGACTTTTAATTATGTTTTCAAATTTTTAAATTTGTGAATTTAACTATGTTCTATGTATTTATGTTTTAAAATAGCACAAAAATGAATTTCAACAATCAAATTTTTTAGTTTTTTTTTTAACTAAAACTTTCTAAAAAATTATGGAAATTTAAAAATAAAAAAAAAAAGAATTTCGGTTTGATCAGTACTGCGGTCCAAAACGACCAGTTTTTTTCCTTAATTAATTTGGTTGATCAGTTTTTGAATCGCACCAATCCAGACCGAAAATTAAATTCTGGATTTAATAATATGAAAAATGAGAGTTTACACATCTATACTAATAGGGTAACTTAATTACAATACTGTTTTTGAAAAAATAATATAACCAAATCTAATAAATTATTATCATATATAACACATATAAGATACTAAATTAAATATTTCAATTCCCTTAAATCACTCACCATGATAACCTTCCTAAAATATCTAGCTATTCATTAAAATATGATTCAATTACAAAATTTAAATTTAATAAATAATTAATAATTTTTTATATATAGAATACAACTGCTATTTACAATCATTATTAAAGAAAAATTGATATCAAGTTACCATTATCAGTGATGAAGTTTACACATACGAGGAGATACTAATTGATAGTTAATGTAGACATTTAGATACTAGTAGATAATTGACAACTTTTATCGTGATACTTTTAGTTTATTGAAGTTTTTTTCATGATTTAGTTTCTAGATACCAATTAGTGGATCAACAAAAACTTATTCAAAAAATTTAAATTGTAAAAAATATTCAATTAAAAATTACATTAATTCAAATTTCAAAATACAAAAAAGAGTATAAATGGTACCATATATAGTAGATAATCAAAAACTCATCCAATAATATGATTTAGATATTATTTAGTACAACATAAAAAAGTACATACAGATCTATTAATACTAATCAACAGTTGACAATTTTTATGGTGTTCTATATTTTTTGTATTTCTCGGAGTTATTCCATGATACAATTTCTAGATACCAATTAGTAAACAAAAACTTATTCAAAAAACAAAAACTTAAACAATAAAAGTATCCAACCAAAAAATATATCAATGAAAATTTTAAAATATTGAAAGAGTAGAAAATATATATAAAAAAATCATTAATACGTTTTAGGTACCAATTAGTAAAAACAATTAAAAAAAACTTATTAAAAAAATTAAAAACTAAAAAAAGTGTCAAATGCAAAAAATATTTCAATACATAATAATAGTAGAAAAATGAACAAAGATACTATGTGTTCAATACCAACTAGTAGAAATAGTAAAAAAATATTTCAATACAAAATAGTAGAAAAATGAACAAAGATATTGGGTGTTAGATACCAATTAGTAGAAGAAGAAAAATCATCTAAATAATTAATGTGGGTTAGTACTTATAGTCTTGTAGAACATACAAAATGTGTTTTGGTATCACATAGCAAAATATACCATTTAGAAGTTAATTATATATAATAATATGATATTATGTCATTTTAGATTGCCCTGAGATACTTTTGTTATTACATTATAAAATATATCATTTAATAGTTAATTATATATAATTATATGATATCACTCGATTTTAAATTACATTGTATACACAATAACAATAAATTATTTTGAATATCAATTAGTACCTAATTACATATAATACAAATATATAAGTATCAGACGGTATGCTAAGAAGCTCGTATGAGATATTGAGAATAAGTAGTAAATCATGGTTGCACACATTATTTGATAATATAGTAAATAGTAATATGTATTATAAGATACATACCAAATTATATAATATACCATATAATATCATATTTATTAATTATGTAGTGGTATACTATTACCAAAAGTTATTACCAAAAGTGAGTGGACAAGTAGAATAACAATAATTTTGAAGGAATTGATATTTTGATACCATTTGGTAGGATATATAATTTTTTAGGGGCTAAAATAATAAAAATATACAAAAAAATATACAAAATAATATCCAAATAAATTAATAATTTTTAATATTAGAGTAGATATACAAATATTGTTTATGGAGTTATCAATAAAAATAAACTAATTAATTTTTAATTTATGCAACGAAAGTTTCTTTTTTGAATTATGGAATTGACCGGTGACATTCAGAAATAAAATCAATTTAAGTAAGGCAATAAAATAGATTTAAATTGATTGTATAAAAATGGTACGTAAGATAATTGTATTCTAATTAAAACATAACAGATATAAACTAAATGGAAAATAAATTAATAATAGTATATTAAAACTTATTCAACAAATTGATAATTATATTCTAAATAATGTGTGCATGAAAAAACCGCTGACCGATACTCGCCCCGTAATAATTTCCTCGAGTGAATTGAAGTTTTTGGCTTCTCGAATGGTTAGAAGTTGCTGTAGTCAATTAAAGTTTCCACCTTTGAAAGTTGCCATCATCATAATCATCAATGGAAATAATTGAAGTTAAAACATAGATAGACAGATCAATGTAAAGAGATTAAAGAGAAATCAACTGAACTTATCATACAAAAGTTGCACAACAGTAATTCACAATACACTATTGGATAGACAAAGACAAACATTTTCAACTTTGATTCTAAAAACTCATTCTTGATCTTCCCACGGGCATATTCTTCTATTGTTTTTTCTTCTTCCATTCCCATGGTGTTCTGGCAGAGACTTGGGCGAAGACCCTTTGAAATTCCCATCACCATGTTTGGCATACATGAACTGAGCCGTCTCTCTTCCTCCGACCAGGTGGGTCAGTCCGGCTCACTGAGACCATGTTCCCCTATCATATAAGATCGAAAAGGCAGCATTTTTTTTCTTTCTGCAAATTATAGGAACAATAATGGTGATGAAACCAACAGTGACAGGTCAGACCAAAGCTAAGCTGACAATGTGATACAATTACAGTTTCAGAAGAAATCAAGAAACCGTGAAAATTTACCAGCGATAGGGAAAAATGGCTTCACTATCATGGTTGATCTTCATCTGATCTCGACCTTGTCAAACGCCTACGTCTCCTGGGAACTGGAGAGGTATCATCACCAGCGTCGCTCGAAACATGCAGGTCCTCCTCCTCCTCATCCTCCTCTTCATCATCCTGAAGACCCAAAAGATTCTCACCCCAAATCAACCGGCGATCAGTTACAGCCCCACCTGAACGACGGTGATGCCTAGTCCATGCTCTAGGCCTTGGTCTGGACTCCCCACCATTGTCCATTGAACCAATCATTTGAAACAGAAACAGAGTAGTCCACCATGGCCCGTTAGCTTCACTTGTTCCAGTAGCCCTCTCGCCGGCTAGCCGATCTCCATTTTCAATGACATAGTCCCCTACGACAACAGCACCTGGCATTGCCGAGCGAATAGCACTGACCACGTCACCGAGTTCTCTCTGATGCTCAAGGCGCCTCCAGGCTCGTTCTCGAGATGGGTCAATATCTGAAGGTCGTGTGGCTGGATGAATGCGCCGGGCATGGCGGCGGAGCTCTTGGTAGTTACCTGAAAAGGAGCATGTTTCACGGGAGCAACTTCGTCTCTTCGAGTTGAGGTACTTTCTTGCTTCTTCTACGACATCCCAGCCAAGCACATCTCCTCTGCACAAAGGACATTTCAAGCTCAAATTGGGCTCCGAAGAATTCTCCACATCTAACTCATCAAGTTCAACCCTTTCTCTAAAAGACTCAGATTCGACTGCTTCCACAATGCCTTCCTGTGTATCTAAAATACTATTTGGACCTTGAGTGTTGTTATTTTCTTGTGGTTGTTCTTCATGCAAATCAACAGATATAACAGCATTGCTTTCATTTAGATTGAGAATATCATTACCCTCATTCAGATTTGGTCTCAAAGGTGTGTTCGTACCATAAGTATTGAAAGAACTGTACGAGTTTAAAGACAAAGAACTGGGTTCGGTTGGACTGTTTGTGGTATTGGCTTTTAATTTTTTAAACCGGTCCAGGCAATTTGAATGCCTGTGGCTTGTATCACAAATGTAGGATCTGCAACCCTTGTCATGAGAGCTGCAACGGAGGAGAACAGCATTATGGGGATGATCCATGCAGATAGGGCAAGAAATTTCATCCAGTTCTTTGTGAAGACCACGGATATCTGAATCAGTATATAATCTTCGTTTGACACCAGCCATCTTGAAAAAATACTGTGTAGTTTACTCAACACATTATAACTCATTAGAACACCAGTACTAGCAAATAATTCAAATTCTAATCAATAAAAAAACTGACTACAGCTAACGTTGTCGACCAAAAAAAAACACCTTGTTCATAGTCATAATACAGCTCAATAGCACATAGGTAAAACTAGACCATTCAATGACTTGAAGAGAGAAGGAAAACAGCAAACGAAGAATGAGAAAAAAAAAAAAAAAAAAACCAGCTCAGCTGGCCGCTGATGTGCATTTTACATATAAGAAACTGCATTAGTTTCATATCCTATTAAAACTAGACCTGATATCACACCACCAAAATTTCCAAATTATTTTTGTTGTACGAGTCATAATGAGAGAGGAAAAGATTCCAATTAGGTATCTTCAACTCCCTATTCAAGCCCAAGTCCAACTAGTCATTCAGAAAATCATTTTCTACCCATCTTTCTCATATCATCATCTTACAAATTTTATCCTCAATCCTTACCAGAATGGTGAAGCTATCCTTTCCCAACCAATCACCGAGTTGATGCAAGCCTGTCACCCCTTATACATGAGCTAGTTGGTCATATAAATCCAAGGAAAATCTCACAACTTAACCCATATTTGTTTCTTCAAAAATTACCTTTCGATGACTGAAGGCCTTGATCTGCCCCTTAAATTTAGCTTTAGATCAAATGACTATCACTATGCTTAATAGGACTAAAAATACAGTCCCCCTTATATCGAAGTTTCAAGAGAAACTTATCAAGTGAGTAAAGTTTCTCTTAATGAAGTCGAAGCATGTAAAAAGTTATGATCACCAAAACAGTTACAAACTAATAATGCATGGGAAAAGAATTGATCACAAAACGAAGCTTCTAAAAAACATACTGAATGAAAACAATCCAGAAAGAAAAATTTATTGGTACTGAATCAATTCTTTTTGAGTCTTAAACAGAAAGATAAGAGCCCACAAGGTATTAACCAAATATAATAATCAGTATTAGTTTAGCAAACAAAATAGTTGATATACTTCACCTTAAAGGATCATGTGGAACATTTCAAACAAAATAAATAACCTACCAAAAACAGAGCTTAATGCTAGTGCAAGACAGCAATCATAGTTATGTGATCACATATTGATACCAAATAAACATAAGAACGAACAATAACAGAGTATACTTGGTCAAAAACACATTCAGATTTTTCGGGCAAATAATCATTCAACTGCATTTATACTTACCAAGAGGAAGACCTCTAAGTATATTCCCTACTGAGCTTCGGAATCTCTAATTCTGTTACCAATTTCGAAAATGACTGAATCTTTACTCAACTCTATAAAGCAAATCACAAGGCAAACACTCATACAAAGGCTCCAAAATAACGTATGAAACAGCGGATAGCACTATAAAACTTGAAAAATACACTGGTTGAATGAAAAACTAGCAGCTATACTTGTCAAGCCACAGGCTCACCCTGATCCAAAAACCTGCAGTTATGCCAGAAAACACAAGTGATGATCCCATAAACACATTATCTAGTAAACGCATGTTGATCTTAGTTTTATCATGTATGATTCATTTTTCCAAAAAAAATAAAAGAGGATCACATATGATTATTTGCACAATTTTTGAAACATTAACAATGATGTTGTAAAAACTAAAGCACAAGTACATCAATAGATGATGAAATGCCTAAAATAATCCCAATAAATAAGATGATCTCGGATCATGATTATTATACAACCAACTTAATCGTGTAGGGTAAAAGAAGATCAAGTATAATAGCTCAACGGAATTTCCTAATATAACCCAATTATTATTGAAATCAAATTAATTTAATACGGCATTATGCGATTCCAATAATTTTTTTCAACAATTTTTCAGTAGAAACAAGCATCTAAACAACTAAACCGCTTAAAAAAGAAAAACAAACAAACCGATCATCCATACCCAACGATTCATCTAAACCCTAACCCTAAATTCTTAAGAGGGGACAAATTGGGTGCATAATCAACAAGATATACATACATAAAAAATAAAATAAAAATACCCAATTGAAGAATGATCAAAGATCAAACTAAAATCGAACAATCAGATCAAGATTGAACTAAAGATGATCATTTTATTAAAAAAAAAAAAAAGGAAATGAAGGTGAGAACTTTACGAAAAGAAATTGAATCCGTCTTGAAAATGGGTCTTTGGTGAGATTGCGTAGAGAAGTTGCTGAGATATAGTAAGTTTATTTTTGGGCGTAGAAATCCCAATGTGCTGATATATATAAGTAGATTTTGCTATTATCTAATCTCATCATCTGACATAGTATTATTATTTTTATTATATTAATAAGGTACACTCAAACTTGGGATTTGGGGACGAAGCATAACTCGGCTCGGCGGCTACACTCTATGAGCCGAGCCTTGTCTGTTTAGCAAACATTCCCATTGACACGTGTCGTTAATTCAGCGGATCCGTATCTAGAATCTCTTTCATCTTTGAAGCGGCTCGTAGCTTGGGCATTGCAAGAAAGCTGATTTAATATTCTCCTTGCTACAGAAAAACAATGAGAAATACACTTAATTTTGCTAAAAATTACATTTTTATGAATAGATAAAGTTTTTTTTTTTCAATTTTACGATTTTAACTAAATTTTTACAATTTTACCTGTTTTTTTGTGTCCTATGTTGTTTAGGTTTATGTATAATTATTTTTATGTTGTTTTTTAGTTGCTAAGTTTATGTATATTTGTTCTGTTATTGTGTTGAAGCCTCGTTTGTGTTTAATTATTTTCAAGTGTAGTTTGATTTTTTTTTTTTTTAAAAAATGTTAGTATATAATGGGTTGATTTCTGATTATTGTCTAATTATTATTTTTTAATGTGTTAGTTTGCAATAGGTTGATATCAGCAACCATAAAAAGGTAAAAACATAACAAAAATATATATATTTATGAAAAACCCCCAAAAAATATTCAATGGGGAAATTTCATTTTTATACCTTGTGTTAATTTTTCTTTAGCCTTTTATATGTTGTGAAATTGTCACTCTAGTGTGTCAAGCCCAAATCAGGCCAACCCACTTTTCTTATTTATGCCCATATTCGAGCCCACTTTTATGTCCATTATATTATTGTCAAAAAAATGTGAGGAGGGAGAATTGAACACACCACCTCCTCTTTAACAATTAATGAATTCACCATCAATCAAAATACATTTATTTATTTAAGTCATAATTTGAGATATTTTTATATACTTTTCAAGAATACTTTACACAAAATTATATCAAAGATAATTATTAGAATTTGAATACTTACTAATAAATACTAAAAAATTTAACTCCCAAATCTTAAAATAAATTAATATAATTATTAAATTATAATCATTGAGAAAAATAATATACTTTTATTATCATTTTAATTTATTAATAATTGACAAGTAGAAATTTATTATCATTATTAATATCAAAATATCGTACTTTTTATCGTGTCGTGCTTTCGGGCTAGTTTGTTCATACTTTTGTGTCGTGTTGTGTTGTAACGTCCCAAATTACTTAATAAGGCTTATGGCCTTGATTAGGGGGTCAGGATGACAAATTATGGAATTTATGTGCTTTTGTGATATATATGTGTATCATTGTATGATTATGTGAGTCACATTATTGTATGATTATGTGAGCGCTAGTCGAAAAACATTGACTTTTCTGTTAAGGATGGCAATGGCGCTGGTCGAAAAACATTGACTTATGAGTCAAGGGCAACAATAGTGCGCAGAGCGCTGGTCGATATGATTAGATCTAATCAGGAGTGCATTATACGATTGTTCAACCCAATGGTCGTGGAAAACTAAAGCGCTAGGTACGCTTGGTGTAACGTCCCAAATTTCCTAATAAGGCTTAGGGCCTTGATTAGGGGGCCAGGATGGCAAATTATGGAATTATGTGATTATATGATACATATATATATATGTGTATCAATATGTAATTATGTAAGTTATATTATAATATGAGTTGATATGAATGTTTTGGGTGTATTAAATATGCATGTGGACCCATTTATGTTTAATTGAGCAATTTTCATAATTTGGTCTGTTATGAGTATATTTGGCAGATATGTGTGAGCGAGACCACATTATTATGCGGATATATTTGGGTTACTCGACACGAGATGATCCTAGGGAGCAAGCTAGTGGGAAAGTCACTACGGGACCTATATTTAACTCGGAGTGAGTCAGTGGGTATATTGGGTATTTAGCACATTATCGGGATATTGGGTAAGGGGAATGATTATTTGATGATATATTGGAAGTTAGTGAGATCAGGAGGGAATTCTGAGAATTTTGACTATTTTACCCTGGGGGCATTTTTGGGACCCCGAGCATTAGGATTTGCTTGAGGTTACTTAAGCTCAAAATAACCCGTCATAATCATAAAAGAACATTCAGGACGTTCTCTCTCTCCCGTTCCCTTTTTGACACCATTCGCATTTTTGAAGGAAACTCGAGTTTTAGGACTCGGATTCAGACAAGGATCAAGGCATAGCGATTCTATGGAAGATTAAAAGCTTATTAGTTGGAGGATTTAATTGGGAAACGACTCAATTATAGGTAATCCAAGCTTTAAGTTTTAAGTTTTCGAGTTTTTAAGCTTTGATTGGATTTTTACGTTTTATGAAGTTTTTTATTTTATTGGGACTTGGGTTTTCATGGTTTTGGGAAATTAGGATGTCTGGGAACTTTGTTTTTGGGATTTTGAAATGTTTGGATAGGTTTTTGGAGGATTTTAAATGGGAGAAAATGTAGGAAATGGCTGAGTTCGAGGTTGGGTCGCGACCTTGTTCAAGCAAGTCGCGACCTAAGTGAACCCAGAAACAGCCTGGGGGGCACCCCGCAACTCTAGAGGGCCAAGTCGTGACCCACACCTTGAAGCCCAGGCAGAGGGCTCTCTGTCAGGGAGGCGCACCGCGACTCCTAGGGTTAAGTCGCGATCCGCCTGTGGAGTTTTGCCCAGGTTTGGTTTTTAGTAGTGGGAACTTAACTCTAAAGGCTTGGGATTGATCCTACTACCCGATTTGGTAGGGTTCGACGTCCCGGAGGCTAGGATTCAGTCGAGAAGTATTTATTTACTTGTTTTGATGGGATTCTATATTATGATTATGGCTAGGTTGTTCCTAGAGGGTTGGAAACAAGATCGTGCTTGAAGGTCATGTATTGGTAACCTGTGTTTGGACCCAAGGTAATAAAACTGCACCCAGTATGTTATACATGTGAAGCATGTGATACATGTGGTTATGGCATGATATGAATGTTGAATATGGAATTGATCAGAACTTGAGTCTTTGTAATTGTGCATGATTATGATTATGCTTGTGATTATTGATTAACTATGTTGAATGCTTTATATCTGGATATTTGACGTATGATATATGCCTGTTTGCATTACCTCATTGAGGAAACACTGACTTATTAGTTAAGAAACGACAATGGTGTTTAGTACGAGTCGTAAAGCTCTGACTTATCATTCATGATCGACAATAATATTGAGCGCTGGTCGTATGGAATTGACTTGTGTGCTAAGAGTGGCATTAACGTATTGAACGCATGCCGAAATTATTAGATCTAATCAACAAGAGCATTTAATGCTTGACCGACCTATTGGTCGAAGAAAACTAAAGCGCTTAGCTAGTATAAGGCTAGTTACTTAAAGCCAGGGCTAAAAGGCTCAGGTGACTGGAATGTCACATGGCTTAGGGCGCAGGACTCCAGAGAGACTTATTAGTCATCTATTCAGAGCGCAAGACCCCATAGAGACTTATTAGTCATCTATTCAGGGAGCAGGACCCTAGAGAGACTTATTAGTCATCTATTCAGGGTGCAGGACTCCAGAGAGACTTATTAGTCATCTATTCAGGGCGCAGGACCCTACAGAGAATTTTTAGTCATCTATTCAGGGCGCAGGACCCCAAAGAGACTTATTAGTCATCCATTTAGGGCGCGAGACCCTAGATTGACTTAACAGTCATCTACTCAGGGTGCGGGACTCCATAATCATTTATTTGTACTTGCTTGCATGCATGAATGGGGTTATTACTGCTAGGCATGATTATTATGATTTGGTGACATGTTATTGTCTGCTTATGAGCATATGCTTGAGTTTTCTTGCTGAGCCTCGGCTCACGGGTGCTATGTGGTGTAGGTAAAGGTAAAAGAAAGTTGGACCATCCTTGAGTTGGAGAACTTAGGTGACGATGTGTACATATGCGGCTGCTCAACCACCATAATTGAGGGTTTAAAGAGGAACTAGGGTTAAACCCTATTTTGCTGCTTAGGTCGGCTAGTTGTAAATCTTTTATTGTAATTAACCTTTTAAATGTATTTTGGGATCCCAATGTTTACAGTAAATATTTTAGTGAAACGTTGTATCTTTGACCAAATTTTTTAACCCTAAACCGTTAATCACTCTTAGTTACACGATTATGGTCAAATGACTTGTTTAGCGAGTTTAGCACTGTTTAAAATACACAATGTAACGGTCCCTGGGTAGTAGGGCGTTACACTGGGCCAGCTCCAAGGCTGATTATTCAGAGGATATGGCAATGGGCCCCAGGGTGACTTATTAGTCCCACATCCTAGGTTTGGGTCCCAGTGTGGTTTATTAATCATGTACTTGGGCAACTAGCCCCGTTATATTTTAATTAATCATTTAACTAGGACATCTGGTCCCATATGACAATATAGTCAGTTATATGAATGGTATGCATGCATGAGTAGGCTTATTACTGCTAGGCATGTGCTATTGTGATTTGGAAATGTGTTATTCAATGCTTATAAGCATGTTTAAGTTTTTTTGCTGGGCCTTAGCTCACGGATGCTATGTGGTGAGGGTAAGGGGAAAGGAAACTTGGACCAGAGCTTAGGTGGCGACATGTACATATGTGGCCGCTTGATAACTCTACAAAATAGAGTTATTTTACCATATTTTATATGCTAATTGTTGTTTAGTTCTTGAGTTTTTAATTAACTTATTAAGTTTTTATGTAATTTTTAATTTATTAGTCTTAGTGTAGTTTTATAGATTTTTATATGTTTTTATATATATTTTATTATAATATGTTGTAATTTAATTATATGAAATTTGTATTGTTAAGTTAGAAGTTAAAAATGTAATTCTTTTGAACTTAAATGCTTTATTAAATTAAGTTATAATCAATATTTTCAAATAATTAATATGATTTATTTATAATTGAAAATATTTGATTGTTATTTAATTTATTTTTATCTTGTAGGAATTATATTGCATGCTTGAAAGAAAGAAGAGAAAATAAAACAAAAGTGGCATTTATGAAGAGAAAATAGCAAATTGTGGCAGCCATATCCTTCAGCAGGCCTGCCAGGCCCACTGCCACCTCCACCAGCCTTCAGCAGCCCACCAAGGCCCGAAGCCCAGGCCCACGCCAGCCTTCAGCCTTTAGCAGTTCCCCAGCATCCATTCGGCCACGCCAGCTGTCACCCTTGCTTCAGCCATCAACCTTCTCCTTCTCAGCATTCGGCTTCTACATCACCCAGCAGCCACCATCAAGCCAACAAGCCACCGTGGGCTTGTCAACCGGCCCAACCCCAGCTCGCCCAGCAGGCCCCTTAGCGCCCCAGCCGCCTGTCACTGCTGTCCAAACACCCCTTGAGCCCATAAATTTGCTCATTGTCCCCTTGTCTAAAATGCCACCTTTTTACCCATTTTCTACACACTTTTTACCCCAAAATCATCATCACTCCTACAATTTACCCCTATTTACCATATTATTATTAATTTAATCAATTTACTTAATTTAAATTGATTATTTTAATAATCTCATTTTGGCTATAAATAAGGGTTTTGAAGACCATTTTGGGGTGCTTAATGTTTTTGGTTACCATCTTTTTCTCTCATTTTCACTCTACCATTCTCTCTTCCATTTGGGTTTTTCAAGAGCATTTTGCAAGTATGTATGTCATTTATTTTGTAATTTCTACTCTAGTTATGTGCTTCTAATCTTTTTTATAAGATTATTAAGATCATGATGAAACAACTTGTAACTAGGTAATATTTATGTTGTATGTTGATTTCCTTTGTAATACAACAAAGTTTATGGATTTTTCTTCTACATATATTTCTTTCATCTTAAATATCTTGTATTTTAGATTGTTAGAACATATTTACACTTTGTTCTTCATTAGTGCATAAACATAATATTCTTTGTGTAAGATGTGTCATTAAATTGTACACATCCATGCTTAGAACAAAAATATTATGTTTTGCCTTATAAATAATGTTCATTGATTTATTTGTTATTTCATTAGATTGATTTACACTAAATGCTTTGAAATTATAATTTTGAAAAGTGAAGAAAAATCCTATCTTTTTATAAGAAATTTGTGCTTAAAATTATAAATCTTTTTGGAAAATGATAGTTTAAATTATTTTAACTATCACTAAAACTTGGGAATCAATATACTAATAAATATTATTAAAACTTACATTTTGTGGATTCTAGTATCTTAATAATCTTTTCTTTTAACACTTATTGTCAACTCATTATTGCTTTATTTTTATTCTCTTAAATAGCTTTATTTTACAATCTTTTAGTTTATGTTCATAATATTAAAACTCATCAATCTTTGGAACTAGGTTAGAATTTATTACTTTTGATTTACAATAGTTTTCTTTTTGATTTTAGACAACTCATTTGGGTTCGACCTCGTGCTTACACGAAAACTATTCTATAAATACGATTCGTGCGCTTGCGAGTATAAATTTTTAAACATACCCGTTTTGGGTCCATCACCGCTTGACCACCACGGCCAAGGTTTCTCAGAGGAACTAGGGTTAAATCCTATTTTTGCCGCTTAGGTCGGTGGGTTGTAACTTTTGAGTTGTAATGACCATTTTGGAACTGTAAGCAACTTTGTAAACATTTATTATGGGATCTCATGTATAGCTTAACGTTTTAATGAAATATCCATTCCCTTTGACTGAAATTTTTAACCCTGGACCATTAATCACATTTAGATGCACGTTAATGGCCTAGTTACTCATTTAGCGAGTTAAGCACTATTTAAAATACACAGTGTAACGGTCTTGGCTAACCAGGGCGTTACACGTGTCGTGCCAATTTTCAATTCGTGTCGCCCAAGCCCATATTTTTTCATGTTGTGCTTCCTGGGCTCGTGCCAGTTGCGTGTCGTGCTAGAATGTATAGCCCATATTTACATCTCTAGTTTCTTGCAAGCATTGAAGGTCGAGATTGCTTAAAGAGTAAATATAAATTTCTAAAAAAATGACCAACGTTCTTTCTATACTTTCTTTTAATTACTTTTCATGAGAAAATAAAAAATCCCACAAACAAAGACATTTTAGCGTATGAAATAACATAAAAGCAGACTCATTTAAATGAAACGTTTACTCAAATTGATTCATGTTAAAAGGAATCAATAAAAACAAAGAAATATTTGAAGCTGATTAAATTTCATCCAAATGAAAATTAAAATACCAAATCAAATAAGAGGTAAGAAAACTCTAAGAAAAAATAATACAAAATCTCTAACTAAAATTCTAAGAACTTCAATTTTTCTCCATATGACAATTTTGACAAATTATTCTAAATAATATAAAAAAATCAATAAATATTTTACAAATTAAAGGTGGTAAAAACACTATTGTTAAAGAGAATTGCTAAGGGGCACTACTGGTGTCCAACACCACAAGGAGGTGTCATACCGTTATTAGTGCAATCCAATATCGAGTACCGCATATTTGAATTAGTTAAGTATTATAGGGTATCGATAATCAATCATGGGATGCCACCTCATGTGGTGTTGGACACCTTAAGGTGCCAAATAGCAACACTCATTATTAAAACATAGCAAACAACTAAAACGTCAAGCAATACTTAGCAACAAAACTTCGTCAAAAGCCAATGAAGATGAAATATGCAACCACACGAGCTATCACCATTATCAATCAATGTTAACCCTCAAACCACTCCTTGTGACATTGTCGTCGCTTACCATAGCAACCCCATAGTGGCAAACTGTGATAGAAAAGTTAATGGCTAGGGTTTATCCCTTATCAAGTTATTATAATGTTATTACCTTGATTTGAACAAGAAGTTTTTAAAAATAACTCATATTTATATGAGAAAAACCATAGAGTGAGAATAACATTATGATTTCTTAGAGCAATTATATTTTATACATCGACTCTCAAGGTAAAATATTGAAGTTTTTCATATTAATTTTACTTTTGTACCTTATCACACTACTACAAAAAAGACTTTTTGTGTCAGTCAAACGTGTCAGTCAATAGAGTTGACTGATGCTGTTGACCTAATATTGGTATTTGAGTCAGTTGGGAGGTGACACAAAAAAAGCAGTAACGACGTCAGTACTAAACAAACACCGTTTATTTTTGCAATTTGTGTCAGTTTTGCACTGCCACAAATGTGCATTTTAAAAAATAAAACAAACCCACTTCTTTTCAATATGGGTCGAAGCCCTTAATCTATTACCCCTAAAAACCACTTCTCCTCTTCATCTTTCTGCCACCCTCACTCTCTTTCTCCTCTTCATCTTCTTTGCCGTCCTCACTCTCTTTTCTTTCTGAAATGTTCGGGGCTGGAGAAAAATGGCAAGGGCTTGGGGACAAACGACTTGGGCTCGAGATGAGGAGTTAGGGACGAGGGTTGGGGTTGGGGAAGAAGGGCTTGGGGACGAAATGCTCTAGACGAGGGGCTCAGGGACAAGGGGTTTGGGACGACGATGATGGGTTGAGGAAGACCACTGGCTCAGGGGATGGGCTTGGGGACGATGGGCTCAGGACGATGGGTTCGGGACGACGGGCTCGAGACGACGGGCTCGAGACGACGGCGACAGGTTGAGGAGGTGTCGGGGTCTGAGACAAGGCTTGGGGTCTGAGATTGGGTCACGGGGTATGGGTTTGATCTTCAGATGCAATGTGAGTTGTTGTATTAAGTTTTTTTCCTTAACTTTTTTCTAGTTTGCAAGTGGCTCTCTGAATAAAAAATATTGTGTGTTAATTTATTTTTTTATTATGAGATAATTGTGATATTGTGCATTGTTTGGTTCTCTTAATCTTGTTTTATTGCTTAAGTTTTGGATATTTTGTAACGCCCCACGTCACTTTTGCTGCTTCCTGGAATGACGACTGACCCTGTAAACTAACACCAGTCTTTCAAGTGTGATTTGTCCTCATTCACACGCTTTCTGGGAAAACTTCCCAGGAGGTCACCCATCATGAGACTACTCCAGGTCAAGCATGCTTAACTTTGGAGTTCTCAAGTGATGAGCTACCGAAAAGAAGATGCATCTTGTTGGCATAGGTAGTACCCATCAATCCATTTAAGCCATCTTCAACTATGTAGTCCCATACCTACACAGTCTTAGAATTATCACACTTGACCTTCCCCAGGCGATGTGGGATTGCACAGCTTTTACCCGGTCTTTCCCCCTGCGGATCACGGGATTCTAACTGTCACATATTTGGCATATTATGTATATTGTTATTATATATGGGTGGTTGTTAATTGATCATTATTTGTTTTTATTGATGGACTCGGATCTAGGCTATGGAGGGGTTGTTCTTCATTGTTGTGTTGCCTTGGTGGATATATGACTTGGGTGTTGTATAAGTTTGTAAATATTTATGTCTTTTTTTTTGTTTAATTTTTGTATAAGAAAACTCTATTTTTTTGTATCAAATTAATGTATAAAATTTGTAAATAATGGTGATTAAATGGATATGCATATTTGCTAAAATCTGAATGTGTATTTTTGCATTAATTTGGGATTTATTTTTTATTTGCAAATCAAATATAAATTTGTCTTTGTTAAAATTTGAATATGTATTTGTGTACCAATTCAAGTTTTATTTTTTGTTTGCACAAAAAATAAAAAAAAAATTGGGTAATAAGATGTTATCCCTGTTTTCCACCCGTGACACGTGGCATGACCCAATGAGTACGTGGGTTCCCTTAAGAGATCCGAGCCCATCCTGAGCCTGGTGAACGGGGAAGGAGGAAACCCTAGATAGCCCAAGCACCATCGAGCCCAACAACATTCAATGGGTGCGAGCATAACGAAGGAACCGAGACTAAGATACATACCCGACTCATCTTCCCAGCCCCGACCAACCTACATCCTCCGGGATGCCAATTGAGGTGGCAGACTAACTGGTCGATGGAGACGGACCTTATCAAGAATCTAGGGGAGATACTCAGTGTCACGATGTCCATCTTGGCAAATGAACCCGAGTCCTGATGAAGGAACCAGGACTTCGGTAAGTGAACTGAGACATTAGTAAACGAACCCAGACCAGACGTCCGGGTAGGGAAAGCCTAGCTTTCCCCGATGTTGACCTGTCCCCATGAAATTCGGCAGTTAGTCTCCTCAACTAACCTGCAGAAGAGGGTACGCACGGAACGCACACTGTTCCTAGGAAACAGTACTGCCATTACTCTGATAGATCCTGTCCCCAGGATCCCCTTAGAAGCCCACACGGACCAGTCCGTGCTAACGTACAATGGGCAGCTATAAGGCTTGGCCACGCCTAAGTCGGCCCAATAGGCCTAGATTAACTACATTTTATTATGTGACATTCTTTGTATTATGGCTCCATTAGCGGTCAAACTATAATTACATCCGTAATGGGCTCGGATTATTTTGGCTCAATGTGCTTGACTGCCTATAAATAGGGCTAGTTGTGCACTATAGCAGGGATCTCAAGATTTCTCTTGTAATAAAAAGCTCTGCTATAAACTTGTAGAAAACTTTCTAAAGCTTAATACTATTGACTCGTGGACTAAGGCTCATTAACGCCCCAACCACGTAAAAATTGTGATTGTTCATCTCTAATTCTTTCTTTTCAGCTTTTACTTCTTAATATGGTTATAGTTTCTGAAAATCTCGGTAAACATAAAGAAAATAGTTCAAACTCATTTTCATATTCATATCTTATACTAAAAAAAAATTAGGATATATGACATTTAAAATAATTTTTTATTATTTGATATTTGTGTCAGTGGAGAACTGCCACAAACGTAGCATTTGAGGCAATTCTCTACTAACGCAAATGCTTCGCATGTTTGCATCATGGGATTATGCGTCACTTTTAAAACTGACGCAAAAAATCAATTATGACAATTAGGAACTGACGCAAGTGACATTTCTTGTAGTAGTGTCATTTACTTTTAGTTTTTTTTTTAGCTCTAGTCACCAACTTAATTATTTTCATTCATTCTTTAAATGACACAAATCATACTACCAACATTGTAGAAAGGTTGGGCTACTCCAACATCATTGTGGAACCTGACTGCTAGGTTACCCTTCTCAAGAAAAGAACTATTGATGCTTCTTCAACGGGGTGGTAGCTAATGATATTTTGGTCATATATAATATGGTTTATATCTTTTTGGACCTTGTGTTTTGTCTCATTACCTGTTTGGACCCTATGTTTTGACAAATTATTTTTTAGACCCTATGTTTTGTAAAATTATTAAAATAGAAACCTAAACCCGATTTTTGTCAATGTTTTCTCAACTAAAATCACAAATAATTTAACAAACTAACAATTCAGAACAAAAATAAAATCATTCTGCTTAAAAATTGTGTTGTTATGTTCAATTTTTTCTTTATCAAAATTGAGTTTATGGTTCTATTTTAACTATTTTTCAAAACATAGGGTCCAAAAAGTAATTTGTCAAAATACAGGGTCCAAACAGGTAATGAGACAAAACACATAGTCAAAAAAAGTATAAACCCTTTATAATATGGGTATTGATGTCAGTTTTAGCTTTATTTCAGAGAGACTAATGGGGTTGCTCATGCTTTGGCCTCATTAGCTATCTTTGCAGGCAGACAATGAGTATGTATGGTGGTCTGGCTTTCCTATAACTGTTGTTAACTCAGTGATGACCGATTTATAGCCTTTTTGCAATGAAATACCCTTTTAATAATAAAAAAACATTGTACAACATGTCTAATGCTTTTTTTTTTTGAATTAAGAGTAAATTCTTCACTATTATCTTAGTGTAGTATAAATTGTGTTAATTGCACTACTTATACTTAATATTTATAACATTTAAATTTTTTTATTTAATATTCAATATTCATACAAGTGTAATGCTCTTATATTGTTTTAAATATTTAAATTACAAATTTTATTTTTGATAAATTAATTGTTTTGTTGTTATCACACTAATGAAAGTAAAGGAAAGAACCCACTTGTCAATGGCATCCTCTTGTACATTGGAACTCCTAGAGTTATAAACTATTATGGCAAAGTCAAAGTTTTTAATGAAATAAAAAATCAGAGAATAAATGGTCAGAAATCCTCCAATAAAGGATAGCTTTGGATCCACTGAACCATGGTCCATCCATTTTGAATTGCTTGTTGGGGCAAGCAAAGTAAATGGCATAAGCTTATGAACACAGAGCCAAAGAAGCTTGAAATGACAAGCCATTGAAGCTGAGAACCCACCTTAAATATAGCTCCAGCTTTTGCCTTCTCAAGAATAAGTAAAGCATCAACAAAATTTTTGCACTAGACCTTCTGCTTGGTACATCTCCTTTCAAGTTGCTAGGCTTGTGCTCTTCAAAGATAGAGAAGAATTCCTTAAATCTAATTCATTCTAGTAATTGATTTTAGTATCATCAACATGTAAGTTGTCCATTCCACTACACCATTCTTTAAAATAACATTCTTTAAAAGATAAAGCATGATTTCTGAGAGTGAATCACACAAGAAATAGGGCCGGTCCTGAATTTTAAGGGGTCGAATACAAAATATGATATTTTTATAAAAAAATATGTATAAATTAGTATTTTTCAAAATTATGGCCCTAGACACATGCCTGGTCTGCTTGTGCCCAGAACCGACCCTGTCACGACTTAGAAAGACACGACGAGCAATTCTCTATAAGAACAATTTCGATTTGTTATGCAACTTAGAATGCCCTAACTTTTTCCACAAATCATAATTTGGATGGAACCTCTTATTTTGGTCCAACCAATAGGGACTCTCTATTGAAAAGGAAGTAGTCAAGAAAGGCTTCCAAATGCAAATATCCTTTCTTGGCACCAACATTGGGATAATATTAATAATCAGTTGGCAAGCTAAGAATCCAAGGCTGATATTTTGGTGATAACATCTACTACCTTGTATCATGAGATTTCTTAGCCTTTCCATTTTACAAAATCAGAACCTCTACTGCTAACTTGCCAAAATGAGTCATTCTTACAATATTTCTTTAATAGAGTTTGAGCCCAAGGACAATCTGAATTTGACTTTAGCTAAGAAAGCTCCATTCATGTCCAAAAACTTGTCTTTATCTAAGCTACCATTCCACTAGAACTTTTTGGTGATAACATCCATTTGTTAGTAAGTCTTTTTTTTTGGGGGAGGGATTTTGAGATGTGAGTTCTATCTCATAATCAATTGATAATAAATGGAATAAAATATAATTTTATAAGTAGGTTGATATCATTAAATCTATTCAATATAACACTATACTAGAAAGATAATAATAATAATAATAAAAGTAAAAAATTGTTTAATGTTATTTATTTATTTTAAAATTGATTAACAAGACTTTCTTAAACAACGAAATTATGAGGTGGACTAACATCCATAATCTTAAGTTTTTGTTTGAATCTTGAATTTTATAGAAAGGAAAAAAAAAGAATTTCAAGAAATTTTATTTTTTCATGTTTGGATTCAAACAAAAACAGGAGAATTTATTTTCAAGAAAAAATAAAATATAAACATAGTATAATTTTATAAAATATAAAACAACTATAAGAGCAAATATTAAAAAAATTCTTATATAATTTTAGAAAATTATTTTTTCGATTTTTTTCTACGAACATTATCTAAGTGATTTTATCATAAAAAAACATTGAATATAATATTATCTTATAACAAGTAGAAAGAACACTTATGTCACTTCATGTCTCAAAAATTCTTAATAATAAAAAAGAATGGGTTTTAACATGCTAGCTCCCCGAACTATATGTGGTTTATTAAATTGATCCCTAAATTATAAAATGTAGTAATTTAATTCCTAATTTGTCTCAATCGATCCGATCCAATTATCCATTGAATTTGATCATTTTTATTTATTGGATGTGTCCCATTATTTATGTATTTGATCGGATTAGATCTATCCAATATTTTTAGTATTTATTTAGCTTAGTTTGTTCAAATAATTCGTAATATTATAAATAAAAATAATAATTTGTTCAAAATATCAAACACCATACAAATACAACATAAATTATAAGCATAATTCTAAATAAATAAATATATTTTTAAATAAATAGATAATTTTTTAAAATATATATACAATTGGATCAATTCATTTTTATTGGATTTTTGCATATATTATCCAACAGTCGATCTAATCATAATTGGATATTCAATTTTTGACAATTAATTATAATTGAATCGGTCGGTTCTAATTGGATTAGATGATTTTTTGCCTACCCTAAATCCTTGTATGTAATTTTTTTTTTACCATTTTCTTTTAATAAAAAAGATTGTATGAGTGTCACTGTAGTAAGACAAAGATATACAATACATTCTCTCAATGAAGTGACATCATAATAATATTTTTCCATCTATTTCTCTATCAAAGAAACAAACAACAAAAAAACAAAAATAAAATCTTTTGCATATCAAACTATATTGTCATAAACATAATGATGAGTTCAAGATTTCTATTTTTCTACTTTCGAAATGCCATGCAATCCATTTCATCAAAATTCAGTAAAAAAATCATATATTGAGGACTTAATTGATACTAATTAATGAATTTAAGGAATTAATTGATATATTTTATAATTTAGGGACTAATCTGATAAATCACTTATATTTCAGGGGCCGTGAAGCTAAAAAAGTAAGGAGGATAGTTTGGTCATCTTCTGAAGTGTTAAAAGCCCACACTTGAGTGGAGTCACTCAATCAAAGCTCTAATTCGAAGATCGACCCCGAAAAAGAAAAGCTCCATAGTTGTACGGCCTGAACTTATTTCAGCTTCCATGGCCAACAATCCCTCGCAGCTACTTCCTTCAGGTCTTTTTCTCTTTCCTTATTCTAATTTTCTTTACTTTCTTCCTTCATTCTGTCACTTTCCCGGGAAAATCAAACTGATTTTTCTTTTTTTCTTTTTCCGTGGTGGAAAATGCGCAGAGTTGATCGACCGTTGCATAGGGTCCAAAATTTGGGTAATAATGAAGGGAGACAAGGAGCTTGTTGGTACTCTTCGTGGCTTCGATGTTTATGTCAACATGGTTCTTGAAGACGTCACCGAATAGTATGCCTCTTCTCGTATATTACTTCTTTTTTATTAAAAACCCTAATGCATTCTTAGGGTTTATGTAAGTTCCTTTGCTAGCTAGGAAATTACCTGCACCTTTACAATTGATATATCTGGATTTGGTTTGTTTTTACATTTTTCTCCTTTTGTTTCCTTTGCCTTAATATGATTATATACATGATTAATTTGTCCGAAGTATGGCTTTGATTCTTGCAAATTTTGAAAAAAAAAATTTTGACCTTTTGTGGGTTTTTACTGGTTTAGGGCTTTCTTGCTGTTTACATTCAATTACTTTACATATCACATAGTTATGCAGAGCCAGAGGAAACCGCATATTAACATGTCTTTAATCAAAGTTTATGATGTGAAGTTAGCATTTAGTCTTTTATGTCGTTAAAAATGAGAATAAGATTGGATTGTATCTTGCTTAAGAATGTTGTTTAAGTAAATGGAAATTTGCACCCTACTGTTATATGGGGTAGAGCTGGTAAAAATAAATTTGAAAAGAAAATTGAAATTGAAGTTGATTTCTGAGACTGCTTAGTAGGTAGATAACGTCATTTCAGTTAATTTTATCTTATTTCTTCCATAATTCTGCTGTCGCCTGTCAACTTTTCTGTGTTCCTCTTTAGCTGTCAATACTTTGCAAACAATAGGTCTCCACTCATTTCTACTCATTTTAAAATATAAGAGTTTCTGGTGAACGAAAATACACAGACACAAATTATCCATATCTTGTTTGATGTTATGGTCTTTGCTAAGATATGGGCTATGATTCTTGTATCTGTTTAAGTGAAATATATTAAAAGAAGAAGAAGAAGAGAGAGTTGAGAGTGATGGCTAGTCAACTACCATACCACTAATGAAACAAGACTTGAATTAGAGTAACCGAAGAACATGAAAAACTACCCCAATATGTTTATATGTACAGTTGTACATCTATTATATTCTTTGTCATATAACTTGTACGTTTGGTGGTGAGCTCATGGTTTGATCTCATGAGATTTTGGGTTTGATTTTTAATGGGATTTACTTAGCAATTTATTAGAGTTTTCCAAAGGTTGTAGGGTTTAGTGGGATTGAGGACCTTATATCAATATGAAGAATTTTTTTGCGTGATTACTTTACTGTGATACAGATAAATTTTGACATCTTTGAGTATGCTATTTACTTAACAAATCTTAATGTGGCATTTTTCTATAATCAATGTGCAGCAAGTTCAATGCATACATCTGTTATACAGCATCTCACTCTTGGTGAGAATTACCCAATAAGTGGTGTAATTTAGACATACTGTACGAGTCCAATCCCCAAGGATATTAGGAACTATGTAGACTGAAAGCTGCTTGATATCACCTAACACTAACTTTCTGTGCTTCTTTGCTGTCTAACTGTTCTGCCTAATGGTTTATTTTGACTTACAACCATATTGTGAAAAGTTACATATTTCTTGTTTGTCTCCTTCGCCATTACCGTTAAGCAATGAGTCTAAAGATATTTTTACATTAGGATGGTTTGATTTTATTGTTGACGACATCCTGCCCTCTCCACACACACTTGGAAGTTTCTTTTATCTGGTTTTAAATGTGTTTATACATGTCTTTAAGTAATGAAAAGAATGCATCTACAATCCATGAGGATTAGGTTTAGTGGGCAGGCCTATGGTTTGGTCCCATGAAGTCTGGCTTTTGATTCCTCATGCAGACCCACTTTTCGATTTGCTCGAGTTTTCTGCCTCCCAAAGATTGTAGTGTACATGGGAGATCAGGTATAAGAAAATACAATATTCTAACTTGTCTATTGCTTCTTTATTGAAATCACAGTGAAATCACCGCTGAAGGAAGACGGATAACCAAGCTTGATCAGATTTTGCTGAATGGAAACAACATTGCAATTGTGAGTAAGACTGGATCTTTTGTTTGCACATATTATCTGGCATAGCCTGATTATTATGCATGTGGTCATGAGGTTTTCAAACCAAATGTTCTGAGCTTTCATTTGTTTTCGGCGGGCTTTTGTTGTGAGTGCTTATTGAAAGCTAGCCTAAGAATAGCATACCTAACATTTTTGTGCACAATGCAGCTGGTTCCGGGTGGTTCACCAGAACCTGAATGAGAACAGCAACCTCTGCGTCGAGTTCTTGATCGTTGATTTTCATGCGGTTGGGGCAGACTCGTTTTTATGAGAAATTATGCTCCAGTATGCTCTTTTCTATTTTCAGTCTATTGGATTATGTAGGTGATATGGTTGTAGGATAGTGGTGTGGGACATATCAGCTATTAGTGAATTTCAAAGCTTGTTATTTGTAACTTTTACTTTTATTTTGCTATTAGTTAGTGTTACTAAAGTCATGGGTCAAAGTGAATGATAAATCTTGTTTATTAATAGTGCTAATTGTTGGTATTATCAAAAGTCATGGGATACTTTTGCTAATGATCATGTAAATTCTAATATATGAAAAGTGAGAAGCCAAATCAGAGTGACACGAATATGACAATTAAAAATAATTTCCCAAAGATTACAAGAAACTAAAGAAAGAAATAATTTCTCTACAATTGTGTTAAATCCATCAAATTTTGTGAAATACACACATATATATATATATAAATATTTTACATTTTGTTATAAAATTTCTATACATTTATAAAATACTATCCAACACTACTTATTTTTAATTTGTTTCTTTTTCCTACTTTTATTTTCTTCTTTTCACTGTGTGCTTTTTTTTATTTGAAATGAATAAAAAATTAAAATATATGATATTTAAATGATATTACTAAAAAAAAAAATTGGTGATATATTATGAAAGATATGAAAAATGAGTCAGTGTAATTTGTAAGTAATTCAAGTAGTACATTGGGTTTAAATATATATATTATTTTAATGAAAAGATAACTTCATCTTAGCAATACATCACTAAACTCAGAGGTAGCATTACAATACATCATTATGATGTATTGACCATGGATCATGTTGCAACAAGGACAATTCTAGTCAACTACTACATGTTTCAAAAGCAATTGTGATTTTGTAGGTAAGCACCGCCCTCCACAAGAGATTCTTCATTTTGGGAGGCACATTTAAGTGCCAAAGTTGTCTCTAAAAGCCCGAGTGATCCTCTCTTTGATCACTTTCTTTATATGTGTTTAAGTACGATCATTATGCAAGAATATTTTTTTTTAACGCAGTGACATAAATACTGAGTCCGTTTATAAATATATTTTTTAATTTTATTAATTCTAATATTCAAACCACTATTTTTTTTTAGATGATTTAAGCCACTACTTAAATAGTAACATATATGTAGTAATAAACATAGCTTAGTAGTACTACACATCCTTGCAAAGACGAGGTCCCAAGCTCGAACCTCCTTTATAAAAAAAAATAGTAATATATATATTTATATAGGAAAATTTACATTTTGAATAACATAAGATATACAATAATAATTTGTTGATATTAATTGTAGTTATTTATTTTATTTTTCGTTTTATTATTGTTGCATAATATATTTATACTATATATATATATATGCGTGGATCGATTCTTCGGAATCATTCTTCTTTTTTGTTTTTTCTTAATTCTTTTTTATTAAATAGTATATATATAATATACACTAATTATATCATGTCCATTGTATATGCACAATATATATTATATTATATTAAGTACACAGATCATTTTTCTTCTTTTTTGTTTTCTAGACTATTTTTTTTGTATTATATATTTTTCAAAATATCATATTATTTTTTTATAATATTTTCTTTTTAAATTTAATAAATAAAATTTGTACTCTTTATGTCATATTTAAAAAAAAACATATTAACATTATGAAATGATATATGTTATTTAATTATTTACTATCATATTTTAAATTTTAAAAAATATCATATTACAATATCTAGCAAAATTATAAAAAGATATCCACCAAACATAATTTTTTTAAAAATTATTGTAAATAAAATCATACTATTTGTACAAGAAAAATATATTAGTTTCATATTAATTATAAACAAATATATTACAACTTTATAGAATTATTTTCAAAATAATAAAGAAGAAATAGTATTTTATGATTATTTTTTTAAGACAAATGTGATCATTCATTTTATTTATCTGTTATTATTTTCTTTTTCTTTTAATTTAATTATTGTTACATTATTAAAACTATATGTATTAATTTTTGTTGGATATGTATGTTATTGTATGTGTATTATTAACTTTGTAAAATTATCAAATAAAATATATTTTTTTATAAAACATTAAAAAAAATATTTTCACTAATTAAGATTTTAGCTAAAGAGTCCTTGTATGTTTATACATTTTTATGTGACATATATCTAAATTAATTTGAAATATATTCTTTACATACTGGATCGTTGTGATAAGTGTGTTAGTTTTCTTTTGATATTTTACTTGATGTTTCCTTTCCAATATATTATTATAAAGTTTTTCCAATGTATATAGTTAGTTTTTTTTTAAAAAAAAAAAACAAACTACTTAATGTAATAAGACTACTCCTCGCTGGAAAATCATTTATAGTCCACAATAAAACTGCTCGAAGCTTAAAAAAACTACCATCAACAACATCCCGAGTCTGAACACCGTTCACCCATAATTCCTTCAACTCATCAACCAATGGCCTTAAGAAAACATCAAAATCTTTTCCAGGTGAATGTGGACCAGGAATTAATAAAGTCAACATAAAGTTAGTCTCTTTCATGCATAACCACGGTGGCAAGTTGTAAGTCGTTAACACAACCGGCCACATGCTATAAGACAAACTCATATTTCCAAAAGGATTGAATCCATCAGCAGCCAATCCAAGGCGCACATTCCTAGGTTCCATTGCAAACGCTGGATTGCTACGATCAAAATCCTTCCATGCTTTCCCATCTGCAGGATGACGCATGATACCATCTTCTTTAACACGCCCTTCATGATGCCATCTCATATGTTGAGAAATGTGCCTTGATGCATATTTTCGCATCAACCGAGGGGTCAATGGAAAATAACGCATAACTTTTTGGGGCACTTTCTTCCCCTTGGTATTTTTATCCACCCAACGATCCTCCCCACAAATTGGACACTTGTGTTTTCCAGCATTTTCCTTCCAAAACAATGCACAATCATGCTTACAAACATGGATTGACTCGTAACCCAAACCCAATTTCCTCATCAACCTCTTCGCCGCATAATGTGACTTTGGTATCTTATTTGGAGATGGGAATGCATCTTCTAACAACTCCAAGATTCCATCAAAAATTTTGTTAGGAATTTTCCCCAACACTTTGAAATGCATCAACTTAGCTAC
This sequence comes from Humulus lupulus, assembly GCF_963169125.1. Lineage (NCBI taxonomy): Eukaryota > Viridiplantae > Streptophyta > Magnoliopsida > Rosales > Cannabaceae > Humulus > Humulus lupulus. The sequence goes on from NC_084793.1 coordinate 4,453,544, forward strand.
GAAATTCAAAGATGTGTATTTTTCACACCCTGGGAATAACGGAGACTCCATCTCGGCAAATAAGTCATTATAGTATTGGCTAGTACCTCTGCATTCTGATGCTGGTGGTATCTCATCATCAACCTCATTCTCATCATCTTCACAATTGTTAGGTTGTGCTATATCATTAAGAACATCCATCATCTCGTCCTCGTGACATTGGTGGACTACTCTATTGGTCGGTATTATTTCCTCCTCTCCATGCCAGTACCAATTTGTATAACTTCGTAGAAAACCATTCTCAAAAAGATGACTTTCTAGCACACCAATCGTTTGCAATTCGATATTAAGACACTTGTTACAAGGACACTTCACTAGTCCCCTTGTATCCACAAATTGTTGAGCTCTCTCAACAAATGCAAACGCTCCAGCAACATACTCATCAGAAAATTTATTTGAATTATTAATCCAAGTCTTGTTGATCGACATTCTATAGGACACTGCACAGTGTAAGAAATTATTAATTATTACACTGCACAGTGTAAGAAATTATTATTTGAATTATTATTTTTTCAATGAATTATCATGTTTTACAAATAAATCATCAATAACTTATTAGATTAAAGTTTATTAATTAATAAATTAAGTGAGTAATTAATAATCAATTTAATTTCAATTTTATATATAATTTAGTAATTACTTTTATTTGATTTAATTATTTGTTTTATTATACTTATTTTATTAATTATTACTTTTATTGGTTATTAAATTTAGTAAAAAATTTATAAGTTTATGCATATTGACCATTTATAAAATATTTATGAAAGAGAAAACCACAAAATGAATAACATAAATCTTATGGTTATTATTTATTGTATAATTTTATTGATTCACTCATTACTACTTTTTTCTTTCTATTTTTTTTAATGCACGCAAATTGCTTGCTCAGAGTTGATGTATGGTACATATATACATAAATTTCCCTAAAAAAACACACACATGTACCATACATCTTAATTAGAAATATATCATATTTTTTCTTGGGTAAACCTGACTCCATATTTCTTGAGGAAAAATAGTTGCATCAAGAAAATTGATAGACTATTACAAAAGGATGGGAAGTAATTAAAGAAAAATAACATCACAAAGAGCAACAAATATACATATTATTATGAGAAACTCAAAACTTGTAAAAATAGTAAGACTTCTTTTTCTTGATAAAAAACAAATATACTATTTTAAATAGGACTAAATATGTGTAAATATCAATCTAGTTATAGGTAGCTATAGCTTAAACATATTGTATTAATTACATGGAATTGGATTAACCTCCACTTGACTCTATATTGGGTTCTCTTAGAACAACATATATTTTTCTACATACATTAAAGTTTTACAAAAATTCAGTTGAAACATGTATTCTCTTCAACTTATAGCACATAATGAAAAAAAAAACCAAAATAAACAATACTAAATATAGAGAATAAACACATTTGAAGAGTAAATACCTCAATAAATCAATCAAAATCCAAAGTCTTTTATTATAGAAAATCCTACAAAACCAAGCTCCTGCTCAAATTACAATCAACAATTAATCCTGAAAATTAAAAATGTCGTGGTTAGTCAACAGAGTACAAATTAATAAAAAGAAGAGTAATGCAATAGTGATTTATTTTTGACAACAATTACAAGTGAAAATGACATAACTTGGTAAACTTGGGAACGATATTGTTACTTTTCAATTACTTGGAGATAATTGGCTTGGACATTTCCATGTAGTTTCCAAATTAATAGAAAAATCTATTGTCCATGCATGTATAGTCATAGATGATTATTTTTTCTAAAAAAATTCAGGGGGTACCCGTGTGCCCACTGATCCTTAAGATTCTTCAGTCATATATATATATATATGTATATGTATATATGGGTTTGATCTTCGTCCTAGTTTAACTGCACCACTGGAATCTCTATCTCTAGCCAGTAAGTACTCTGTAACTATGACTTTTATTTAGCTTGGATTTTTAGTTCATGATCTGTTCACTAAAATGCTCCACTGGGTTTCTTTCTAAAAATGGATACAGCACCCATACTGGACTAGTCGCTGAGGTAATCGTTATCTTTCTTTTTGTCTGTACTGTCTTCTTTGCAACTGAACCCAATTTAACAAATTCAACCATTGTAGCTCAAAAACAAAAGCTCAGGGACTAAAATGAGTGTTCATGCATAGAGGGTATTGGTGCTAAAAACCAGAAACTAATAGATAGTTGTAATACATATTTAAAATCTAAATAGAAAAAAACTACTTTTTACTAATTTTTTTTTATTTCTTTCACTTTCTGTTACAGATTTTTTCTTTTCAAACAACTATTATGGCCTCTGTAACATCATCTCAGTCACATGGCGGCATCCATAAGAATTTCAAGCAAATCACCCTTAACCGTAATAATATATATATGTATATAATGTTGTTCTTATATATGTTATGATTATATGTTTCACTGATTTATATCCAACTCAGTGATATAATAATTGTTAGGGCTGTTGCATGAAATTCTAAGAACAGACACCAAGTCAAGAAAATCATGGGAACAGAAGGTATACCAATATATAATTTCTATGTCAATGAACTATCTTTGATTTTAATCATGAAGATTTTTGGTATGTTTTACATTCTTAAAAGCATTATTATAATAGCTCATATGCACTTTTATTTTTTCAGTAATATAATTTTATAGTAATAGATAGCCCTTCTTAACCTACTACGAATCTACTAGACTATATACAGAATCCTAAGGCAGTTTAACTCAATTCTCAGTTATTTATCTGTGATAAAAAAAAAAGATGCAGCTGAAATCAAAGCGAACTATATACTCTAAGCTAATTTATTTTGTCTTTCTAGAAGGATTCAAAATAGCTATAATTATACAAAAGCAATGTTCAAGATACAGAATAAGTGTGAGTTTTACAAACTTAAATTTGTTGTGACTAAAAATAAGGTTTTTGTTTTTATTTTTAAAAGTGAAAATAAGCATTTTATAATATAGTGAAGAAACAAGTCGTTGAGTTAATAAGACAAACCTTTTGCCCGGAATTCATAATGAGTACACTGTCTTGCAGTTAATGTGTTGTTTGGTGCATGTACCAGAAGAACCTGGATTAAAGGAAAGGCAGAGAAAAATAATGAATTTGTTGAGCTTCTGGGTGTGAATACAAAAGTGTTTTAGTGAAAAAGAGTTATAAATCAGTGAAAAAGACTGAATAGAACTTGTATTATTTATATAGAATAGATACAACTGAGTTCTGTTATAAACCAACAGAATATATATATGTCCAAGAAAGAGGCTGTTAAGACAGCTGAAAATACAGTTGAAATAAACTAATTTGCAGTTAAATACAAGCCTAACCATATGTACTAACAGCCCCCTCAAGTTGATAGGGACCAACCACCACTACTCTCCTTATTGTGGTGCCTAATATTTTTTATTGCCCAAAAAATTTGTACATGTTTTTAAATCACGGGTGATAAAAAAATACAGAAAGCAAAAGTTAATGTGAGATTATTATATCAACTTGCTTCATTTGGCCTCTGTTCTCTGGTGATCCTGTATGCAAGAGTGGAAGTAATTCAATGAAACTCACTATTTCACAGTTACTATTTGACAAGATAATTTGGTGTCTGTCAGATGAGGACTGAGGGGCCCAAACTTGTTATTTTTCATAGATAAAAGAGGATATTATTCTCAAATAACACACACATAGCTAGACCTAAAGAAAGGCTTGTTATTTTATTGTTTAGTGTTGTTTAACTTAGACAAAAAAAAAAAAAAAAAAAGAATAGCATTGAGTGAGTCTTTACTATTGGGCATCCAATCTTAGTAAAAATAGTGAATCCTTTCAAATTGGGTTTCTGTTAAAATTTGGTTCTCTTTCCCTGATTTACCAACACAGGGGTAAAACATAAAAGCATATGTCAATGGTTAAATCATCCAAATTTGGTCAATCTATTCCAACCCTTTATAATAGTTTGTTTGTATGTGTAACAGGTTTAAATTATTAATGCTCACAAACCATACTTTAAATTGAAAACAACTGCTTTGCAGGATTAATTAAATTAGGGAGAGAGGGGCAAACAGTTCAATTTGCTTGCCATTGGCTTCCTAAAGCATTTGCTGGAACTTCCATAAACCATCAACATAAAGAGAACAAGATTTAAATTTCATATTTTAACATCAACAATAATACTGCAGTTTTGCTAACAAAAAAAAATGAAGCATAGTTATTTTTTTAAATGAACTTTTACTTTCTTCCCATTAATTTTCATATTCAGAACACAAAACATCTTTAACGCAGCAAAATGATCACCAAACAATGGGTTTAAGGATAAAGCAAAAAGAGTACGGTAAGTTGTAAAAGGGGTCCACTGATATTGCATATGTTGAGGTGCTGTCAATCAATATATGCATGCTCCTTGTAAATAACATCATGATGTTGTATACAAAATTTTTGAGATACTTGAAGACTGCCTCTGGATTGGTTATAAGAAAAATAGAAATAAAAAGGTGGCAGGGTAAAAAGATGTAGATTGGGCTGGTTCGATTGAAGATAGAAGAACTACATCAATACATTGTTCTTTGTTTGGAAAAAACTTGTAATGTGAAGAAGCAGTATATGGTGTCCAGCAGTAAAGCAGGAGCTGCCTTGAGAGCACATGCTCAAGGCACTAGTGAGTTGATGTGGCTGAAAAGATGTTGAAAGAGCTACAAACCACTAATGATGACCCAAGCACAACCCATTGAACAATTTTTCAACTTTGGTAAACTAATTAACCTCATATAAGTACAAAGCTTAATTCCCATGAAAAAGGGACAAATATTCTTAATCAAGGTAAGAATTGTAATATAATATAAAAAACTCTCAACCTATCAGAGGTAAAAACCACAAAGGATGTCATGTATGGGAACCGACCTTTAAATTCCATTCGAAGCAACTTGGTCATTTATTACTGACTTTTGTATAAAGACCATTATTTACAATTTTTTTTGTATAAAATTGATTGATTCGGTCAATTACTTCCATGACATGTTAAATTATCATAATTTTATTTTCAGTACACTGCTAAACGATCAGAGTGGTCCATAAGAAAGAAAGAAGTAAAGCAACATATATAATATTCTGATAAGAATATACTTTATCTATATATATGTAATAGTAACAGCTAATTTTCTAATAGTAACAGAGAAATCAGTGTAAAAAGGCAAAAAGAACAAATGAGGGGAGTCAAGACATTACCCAAACAAGTCAAATACAGGTTTTGAAACATTGAAATAGAGAGATACCTGCAAAACAGAGAAGGAGTCGAGAGATACCTTCAGTCACAAAAGAATATATATATATAAATTAACTAAACAATACTAATAATAAAAAACTAAATATTTATATATATATATGTACCCATGGAACTCAGAGGAACCGTCTCCGTCTCTGATGGTTCTCACGGTTGTCTCCGGCGGAACTTGGAAGAGCCACAGATGGAGGATGCTCGAGAGGATGGGGGTTCTCACGGTCGTCTCCGTCTCTGATGGTTCTCACGGTCGTCTCAGGCGGAGCTTGGAAGAGCCACAGATGGAGGATGCTCGAGAGGATGGGGGTTCTCACGGTCGTCTCCGTCTCTGATGGTTCTCACGGTCGTCTCCGGCGGAGCTTGGAAGAGCCACAGATGGAGGATGCTCGAGAGGATGGGGGTTCTCACGGTTTGGGGTTGAGGTCTGAGAGAAGAGAGTGGGGTCTGAGAGGAGATGGGGGTTCTCACGGTTTGGGGTTGAGGTCTGAGAGGGGAGAGAAAGGGGTTTGGGGTTGAGGTCTGGGCTTCGGTAGAGGGGAGAGAATGGGGTTTGGGGTATATATGGGTCTGAGGGGAAAAAAACTGGGGAAAACAAAAAATTTGGTGGGGAAAACAAAAATTTGGTGGGCTTTTTTATTTGGGTTCGCGGTAAATAGGGTAGACGTGGGGAGTAAGTCCAAAAGTACATCTAGCGACGAAAATCAGAATGTCGTCGCTAGATGTGTCGTCGCTAGAACCCAATTTTCCTGTAGTGCTTGACAAACTCAAATATTGAAATACTATAGAATTTTCCTCAAAAAAGAAATACTACCAGACAACTTATTTTTTTAATCTTTAAGCAAATTAAGCCCATGAGTATGTGAACATCAAATGTGGCCTCACTTGTAGTTGAAAGTAGTACTACACTTATCCTCGCAAAGAGGAGGTCCCAAGTTCGAATTCCCCATTCTTTATAAAAAAAAATAGTAATATATATATACTTATATATGAAAAATTACATTTTGAATAATTAGTTGATATTAATTGTAGTTGTTTTTTTTTATTATTATTGTTGCATAATATATAAATATATAAGGTAAGTTATTGAGTATGGCTAAGAAATATAAAATAAAAGTTTTATTTCTTTGCAATTAATAGAATATTCATATTTTTTATGTATATTATTTTATAATCTAGTAACTTAATAAAAATAAAGTAAAAGAAAATCACTATTGTATTATTATATATTAAAGCCAAATTACTTTAACAATATTTTTTGCTAATTTAACTTTTATTTCTATATAAAGTTGCATACATATCTCCCAAAGGAGATCAGTCACTACGAACATTAAATCAATTAGTGTATAAAGCAGGTAAAATTAAAGACAAAAAGGACAAAATTTTCACTTAATAAACGGGAGAAAAAAAAAGACTACTAATTGAAGAATAAACTTTTTAAGTCTACGTTTCTTGTTAAATCAATAACATTATTATGACATCCATTATGAATGATAGATATGGAGATAAATAATCAAATAGACAATATTGGGGCAACAATAAAGAGGCCAATAACAAATTTAATTAAGCACATGTTAGAATAAATTAATACTTCTATCAATTCTAATGGTTCTTAAGAAATTTGAACCAAACCTTCTTTTTTATTTCCATTAATTCAAATTCTTCCTATGCATGAACACAATTTACTAAGACACCTTATTACTAATTTTGTTATTATAATTAATTACATCATTTATACAATATTATATATATCATTTAACATATGACATAAGTTTTTGGTCAACTAACAAAAAATAATGTTGTTATGGATGAATGCTCAATAAATATAAAAATAAAATGTGGGTACTAGCACAAATCTTTTTAACATGGTTCGGTTCATAATTATGGCCTACTCCATGGTTATACTATTAGAGGTAAAAATCTTGCTTTTTAGTTAGATTCTATACGTAAAAGTTACTATTTATATATATATAAATAAATAAAGGGATAATTGTGGTAAAAGTACCTAAAGTTTGGGTTTTGTATGCGGTATAGACCCAAAGTTTATTTTTAGTGGCAAAAGTACCCATAGTACCAAAAAGTGTTATTCCGTTTGGTTTCGTTTGGTTTTCTCCGTTTGTGGCTTCTGGGTGTACACGTGTACGCACCAGATAATTCAGAACATTTCCTAAAACAAATGAAAATAAATAAATGGGAGCTTTCCTTTTATAACACGATATGAACCCAAAATACCCAAAGTTGTGTCTGAAACCGACCGACCACCACCTGAGTTTGCCTGAGTTTGAAACCCGAGCTGTTCCGACCACCACCTGACCCATTTCGACGGTGACTTCGCCTGACGATGATGTGGAGGCTTGCTTCAGTGCCTGGTCCCAGTTATGGGAAGTTTTTATGTTCTATTTCGTAGAGTTTGAAGCTCCATTTGATGGGGTGCTTTGGTGTGCTGCCCCACACTAGTAGACCCATATTTTTTTGTTATTTTCTTGTGTTGTAGCATCGAATGCTTTGGTGTGTTGTCCCAAAACTGAACAAAAGTAGATGTTGTTATGTCCCACATGTTCTGTTTTGGGTGTTTTGAATTTGTGTGGTTTTATTTATCTGTTTTGGGGTTTTTAATTGGTTTTGTTTTATGTGTAATAGTCATAGTTAGGTGAATGCATTAATGTTTGACTAACATAGATAAATTTTGACATTGGTTTTTGTATTAAATGGATAGGAATAAATTCTGGAATGTTTACTTTAGTGGTGCATCATGGGGGCACATGGTCAAATATTGATGGGGATAGAAAATATGAGGGTGGAAGTGTGTCCTTTTTTGATGGTTGTGAGTATGACTGTTTTGGTCTATTGGACATGGAAAGATTGGTGAAAGAGCTTGGATACCAACTTCCATTTGATTTCTAGTTTGTATCAAAAAATCAAGCAATAAAGGATGGTAAAAGTATTGTTAGTGATAAAGATGTACTGGAGATGTTTGATGATATGCGGTTATGGGGTTATAGTTATGTGGATGTGTATGTTAGTGATCCTTATATCCCTAATGAGCATGAAACTAGGGAGGCTGTTTATGAGGATGTTGCTAATGAGGATTATGGTGAGGATGATGGTGATGATATGGAAGAACCTGTGGTTACACAAGTGGAGGATTTGGGCCAAGGTCAGCATGGGGCCCAATTAGAAGCCCAAGAAGTTGGTGATTTGGGCCAGTCATCGAGGCCTAATATGTAATGACCCAACTACTCTAGACCTTGGACCATTAACGAAAACTATACATAGACACTAATCTTTAACAAAACTTACAAGTGAAAATATCATAACTTTATTAAAACTTGTAAAAACAAATGTTAAACTTACATAAACTCAAAGCAGGATATGGGATCCCATTGTTTTAAAAAGGAAAACATAACTTAATTGTAATAAAAAGGAGATTACATAAATAGGTGCGGAAAAATACACATAAACCATAAAACAAAGACTTCATCCTCGAAATCGAAACTCTCGACTCCTTGAATCCATTCCGCCTCAATACACATTACCCAAGCATCCACGAACCTTTCCAGCCACTATAGCTATTTTCCTGCACATATAAACATAAAAGGAATGAGCCTAATGCCCAGCAAGGAAAAATCTAACATATAGCCATATACATAAAAATTCATAATGCAACATAAAAACATACCATAACACTTATGTCACATACATACTATAATGGCCATTATTACTTGGGGTCCCATAAACTAAACAAGTCATATGCCCATTAGATTAGTGGGGTCTTGCTAGCTAAGCAAGTCATATGCCTATAATCTATTTGGGGCTTGTTAGTCATATAGGTCATATGCCCAAGTCTACAATCATACTTATCATAACATATTGCATAACATAAAATCATAAGATAACATATAAAAGCATATAACACATAAATCCTATCCTATTTTCCTTACCAAAATAACCGGGATATGAGAACTGATTTGGGACCTTGGAACACTCCTAAAAACCATTTATAATATGGTGAGTATATTTGAAGAAAAGGGATGAAAGTGAAAAAGGGACTATGCTATCAAAATATACTTACCAAAAACCTTGTGCTTAAGAACTGGGATTTCCTAACCAAGAATGAGAATAAGGTTAGAATGAGTAGAAGACTATGGGAATTTTTAAAGAACATAATAGAGAAATGGACTAGAGTTTGGAAATACCTTGAAGACTTATATGGCCAATCTAAACCTTGAACCGAAATGTGAATAAACCTTACTTCCCCAAGTGTTTGATAAGCTTATAGTGGTCAAGCTTATAATTCCCAACCCAAGTGTTTATACTCTCACACTAACCTAGCAACTTGCAGCCTCTGAACTTAGAGAAATAGATGAATAAATGGCAGGGTACTAGGTCCTATTTATAGAGTTTAGGAATGAAAAGATCTTCATTTAACTTGAATAAAAATAATGGCATTTTAAGTGAAAATAATTTGAATTATCGTTTAGCAGAGGCTGAAGACTCGTTCAAACAGATGCTGGACTCATCAAGAGGTTGAAGGTTTGAATGGAGAATGTTTTTGAAAACTTTCAAAATATGCTGAGAGGGGCGATATATCGCCCCCTGTAGGCGATATATCGCCTGGGCCAGTATGCCCGAGGCAATCGTGCAACGTTTCGTATTTTTCGTATCTTCGTGCTGCGATATATCGCCCCCTATAGCTGCGATATATCGGCATACGCTGATTATTTAAAAACGAAATTACACATTTTTAGCTTAATTTAAATTGAGTAAACAACCTTGACTAAGCCCTCTAACGTTTTCAAAGCTGCTGACTGACCTTAGAGTATTCAAATTTTAACCTTAATAAATTTAATCCTCAAAATACTTAATCATTAATAAACCCATACATAACATGTGCTATTATCTAATTGGTTCTTATCTAAACCTTATAGTATAATAAATATTATCCTCAATATCAGTCATATTAATCAAACCTTAGGTTAAAATTAATATTCTTAAACTGTAGGTTAAACTTAGCAAATCTACAAGTACTACTATGAGTGTCCAAATAAATCCCGGTCTGAACCAAAAATCCACAGTCATAAAGATAATACTATTATTACTATTATACTACTATCTAACTTAGCTAAATAAAGTTCTTGGACTCTACATAATATACCTCAGCCCAATGAAGGTGACTTTGTGGAACCAGAATATGCCCTAGATGAAGAGGAAGTTAGGCAGCAAGAGAACAACATAACACTACCAAGTCAATGGTGGAGCACTGTGAATGAAGTATACACTCAAGTGGATGGGAAAATTTCAGATGGATTCGAAGATGAGGAAGATCTAAACAACCTAAACAGTGATGATGATGAGCCTATTCCTAGGAGAAGTAGAAGGCAATTTGTACCTATTGATGAATGGATTGATTTCAAGTTTAGTGTTGGTTTGGAATTTGCAAGTGTTGAACAGCTTAGAGAAGTTCTAAAGGAACACTTCATAAGCAAAGACAGAGAATTCAATTACCTCTTCAATAATCATACAAAGTTAAATGCTATTTGTAAGGACACTGGCTGTGGGTGGTCTTTGTATGCTCGGGTCCTAAAGAGGGATAGTTTGACATTTCGGATTAACACCTTGGTGGATGAACACAACTGTGGGATTAGGTTAAATAGAAAGCTGGTGGATGCACCTTGGTTGGAAAAACATTTCTTACCCCAATTTAGAATGAACCCAAACATGCACTATGAAAACTTCAAGGAACTCACTTCGAATAGTAAGTTTTCTCACACTAGTAAACACATATTTTATGCTGCAAAGAATAAGGCTCGGCTAATGCTTGAGGGTTCTGTGGCTGAGGAATATGCAGTGCTTGATGATTATTGCAAACAACTAATGAAACTGATGCCAGGCAGTACTACCATTATTAAAAGCAATATGGTGGCTGATAAGAGGGTGTTTGAGAGGGTCTACATATGCTTAAAAGCATGTAAAGATGGCTTTAAGTCTTCTAGGCCTTTGGTTGGCTTGGATGGATGTTTTTTAAAGGGGTATTGCAAAGGGATACTACTTGCAGCTGTTGGTATTGATGCTGAGAACTCTATGTTCCCAATTGCTTATGCAATATGTGAAAAGGAAAACACTGAAACATGGACATGGTTTCTGACTCTATTGAAGGAGGATTTAAGTGAGGTAGATCATAGAAATTTTACAATGATCAGTGATAGGCAGAAAGGCTTATCAAATACCTTGTCCACTCTCTTTGAAGGTGCAGAGATTAGATTCTGCGTGAGGCATTTACATTCTAACTTCAAGAAGGAGTTCCCCGGTATATTGCTAAAACAAAAATTATGGGCATGTGCGCGAGCATCAACACCTGAAGAATTCAAGAGAAAGATGGCTGAACTGAAGGGTGTTAATGAGAAGGCCTTTGATTGGCTAATGAAGAAAAGTCCCTCTGAATGGTCCAAAAGTCATTTCAAGACCGATGCTAAATGCAACATGCTAATGAACAACCTCTATGAAAGCTTCAACGCTGCAATATTGGATGCAAGAGAGAAGCCCATTATCACTTTTCTTGAGAAAATTAGGTATTGGTTGAAGAATAGGTACTATGTGAAACAAGAGAGTGTAAGCAAATGGGTGCAACCTGTGGGGAAAAGGATCATGAAAGTGATAGAGAAGAATAAATCAGTTGCCAGGCATTGTCAATGCACCAGGGCTGATGCTCATAGGTTCCAAGTGCAGTATAAAGACTTCGAGTGTTTTTTTGTGAATTTGGTTGAGAAGGTCTGCACTTGCAGACTTTTCCAACTCTCTGGGATACCATGTGGGCATGCCTTATCTGCCATATGGAGTGGTAATCTCAATATCATGGACTTCGTTGATGTTGCTTATAAGAAGGACACCCTTTTGGCTCAATACATTGGCATCATAGAACCAATGCCCTCACCTGATAAATGGCCAGATGTATGCCAAAATCCCATACACCCACCATTAGAGTCTGTGTTGCCTGGGAGGCCAAAAAAAGCTCGCAGGAGGGAAACAGATGAGCCTCCACCAGCCACTGCAACTAAAGCAAGTCGAGTAGGCCAGCCTAACCATTGTAGCAATTGTGGGTCAGTAGGGCACTCAAAGCGTTCTTGTAAGAATCCAGCAAAGGATCAGGTATAAATGTTTAAATATGTTAAAATATGGTGAAATCTAGTTTGTATGTTAAGTTGGTATGAAATTATTGTTATATTATTTCATATAATATAATATTAGATTAAATAATGTGACAAAATGTGATTTGTCACACAAATGTGATTTGTCACACCTTGTAATATATTATTGAGAGTCACAAAATTAGACACATGTGTGTGCCCAAATGTGACATATTTTGGAGTTACAAAATCAATTACAAATTTGTAACTCCCAAATATTACCCAATAATGTGTATATTATATGTTACACATTTGAGATTGGATTTCACAAAGTCATGATGATATATGACTGTTGGAGACATGTTTTTAACTCCCAATATGTGTTTGGAGGTTACAAAATCATGTGGGAAAGGATTTGGGACGTTTTGGAAAAATGACTTTTTTGTGCAGAAAATGGCCTGTGGCCGCGGCCTGGGGGACAGAAGCCAGTGGCCGCGACCACTGAAAAGTCGTGGCCGTGGCCAGTGAGGCTGACAGCCTATGTGAATTTTCAGTTTTTTCCAAATTGAACGGTTCTAACATTCCAAATAACTCCCAAATCTCCATTTTAATTCCATAAACATCCAATTAAACATTGGTAACAGCCATGGGGGTTGGTGGAATTTGAAATTCAAAGAGGTATCTCAAACTCTATAAATAGGAGCCTAATGCTCACTTGTATGACACACCGTTTTTCATCGACAAAGCACTTGGCTGAAAAATACACCTTGAGGCTTGATTATTCCAGAGAGCTATTTCCTTGAGAGATCCCTTAGTGCTTAGAGAATAGGGGGAAATAAGCTTTTGGACAAAGGTCTTGAACCTTGTTCAAGTTGATGATCCCCACTACTCTACACTTTGGTTGTGTGAGATTTTGTGTTTTCATTCTTTTGTTCTTCTTATTTACTTGTATTGTTATAGTATTGAGTTTGTAATCTTCTTCTTCTACATCTTTTTATTTACTTGTATTTTGAGCAATTGAGTTGTAATACTTATTTAATCAATATTATCTTGTCCATTGTATTCTTGCATAGAGTTGTATTTGGTTTTTCCATAATTCCATTGAGCAATAATATATATTCTCTAACAATTATTGCTTGTAATTTGGTATAGTAATCAGGTATGCAATCTGATATATGGTATCTTACTGCTATAGTTGTAGCAATCTATTGTAGCAAAATAGAGGGGCTACTAATGTTATTACCTTTCATACTCATGCAGAATGTTAAAGGAAAAAGAATGGGAAGGCCACCAAAGAAAAATCCAACCCCATCAACTGTAAGAAGAAACACTAGAAAAGCTAAGCAACAGGCAAGGGAGGATGCACAAGGTGGTTCAAACTCACAAACCCAACCACAACAATCTCAGCAACAGTAAAACCAGATGGCCAATTTTTTTTGTAATCAACATCTGTTTTATGCAATAGCCTAATTTTTTGTATCTGTTTAGTTTTATGTAATCTGGTTTAGGCAATAGCCTTTTTACTGAACTATAACAGATGACATATGTTATTAGGCCACTCCTCTATACTTTCTAGTTTGTAACCAAAAACATCATGTTTTGTTCAAGAGGAAGCTAATTGTGGATGCTCAAAATTCAACACCGGTAAAGAACCCACACCTCATGCCTAAGGTCCCTGGAAGGTCCAAAGAAACCGTGTTTGAAGTCCATTTGAACCCTCAAATTAGTGCTCAAAATGACCCTGCTCAAATTGACCACTCCACCTTGGACACTGTGGATGCTCAATATCCCATGCCTGTAAAAGATCCAAGGCGCGTGCTAAGGTCCCATAAAGGCCTAAATACATGTCTGAGCCGCGGGACGCTCGGGAAACCGTCCTCTTGCAACGGCCTCGCATCACCTCATGGAACATGGCATCTCGCGAGGCCCCAGCTTCGCGCCACCCCTCGGCATGCCCAGCGCCTCCGCGTGGACCGCCTCACGTGTGCACCTCGCCCACCGCTTCGTGCGTCACGACACTCAGTAGGCGTCTCGTGAGGCCCCAGCCTCGCGTGCGCACCTCGCCCACCACCTCGCGCGCCGCGGCACTCAGCAGGCGTCTCGCGAGGCCCCAGCGTGGACTGCCTCGCGTGCGTACCTCGCCCACCACCTCGCGCGCTGCGGCACTCAGCAGCAGCCTCGTGTAGCCCCGCCTCGGCCGCGCCACGAAGGCCTCGTGTGGGAGCCTCTCCTAGCCTCGGCGGCCTCGCGTAGAAGCATCTCCTAGCCCCGTGGGGGGGCCTCGCGTGGGAGCATCCCATAGCCTTGACGGCCTCGCGTGGGAGCCTCTCCTAGCCCCGACGGCTTCACGTGGGAGCATCTCATGGCATCTCCACGAGGGGCGACCTTGCATAGCCCCGCCATGGCTACACGAGTGCCTCGCGTGATAACATCTCGCGCCCCTCACCTTGTGATGGCATCACCTATGGAAACCCCACCGTCTAGAAGTGAAAGCCCAAGTATGATTTCGAAAGGTCACGATGGTACAATCTCGTACGGGGTACGACTTGTAAGACCCCGTACGTCTGACCGTGGCACTCATGCAAGTCAGGTAGTGGGAACACTAGGAGAAAGGACATGGCCTGCATACTCCCAATCAGATGTCAGAGTCGACACCACTATCACCTGTACCACTCCTCTGACATTCGTACGGTAGAGTAGTGGAGACCTCCTCATGGTACCTGGCTATGTACTAGTATCAGCACCACTACCCTTGAGACCACTCTCCTGACAGAGTACTTGTGTACCACCTGGTCCCTTGGACCACCATGTATCCAAGGCCATTAGAGCCTACTATAAAATGAACCCCACTTCCAGAGAGAGGGGGGTTGGAAAATTCATTGTATGCAGAGGCCATTGAGCAATATACATTTTTCACTCCACTGTTCATCAATGTTTATCCTTCCATAAGTTCATTCTAAGATTTTATCTAAACATCGCCACATTTACCTTTGAGTTTTCCGACCTAATTCCGTTGACGAGATTTCACCATCAACAGTTTGGCGCCGTCTGTGGGAAGAACAAGCATCAGGCCAACGTTCTTTCATCAATACCAACAAAGAAAAATGCTAAGACGTTCAAAACGCCTACGACAAATGCAAGATGATGAAGTTTGCGGGGATGGAGTAGAGTGGAGGGTGTCCAAGAAAGACCCCCCTCCACCTAAGCATGGAGGTAGACCGGAGGAGCCTCTTCCCCCAGGGGAGGAGAGGGAAGTATCGTCCCCAGCTATCCAGCCTGGCAGAGGTCATTCAGAGCCATTAGTGTATCCGCTTAACCGTCCCCCGTTGACACCACGCTCAGGCCACCAGGACCCAGGTCCCTCGACGCATTGGCCAGGCAAGGGTCTCGGGGTACGCTCGGCAAGCTCCAGCTCAAGGACTCGCTTCTACAAGGATGAGATTCACGAGTTGCATAAAAAGACTCGGAGGCTGGAAACCCCGATAGAGAACATGCAGGAGGTTATAAACGACCTACTGCAAGGGAAGTCAAGCATACCCCTCCCTAAGTGTAAAGGGAAGGAGCATGAAAAAGGGGAAAACACTATCCCCTATGATGATGGGGGAACCCAACTTACTAATAGTAAAACCCCCCTGTCGGAGTACCATGGGGGACTTAGGTCGACGAAATGTCCCCAGGAGCAAAGGCGGAGGGAAGATGGTGGTCGTAAGAACGAGGCCGAAGTCCCCGCAACAGTGGCACCCCTTGGCCTAAGAAAAGAGCCCCATGGGAAGAGGTCAGAAGTAAGAAATGCACCCCCCGCGGTTCCCCCGAGGAACACAACCAAGGCAAGGGATCAGCCTGAGAACCCGCAAAACTCCTTATGCAAAAAGAGGAGGGGACTATACACCAAAATACGAAGCCCTCAAGGCAAGATCACCACTGCACTTGGGGGGCACATGGATGATGAAGAATTCGACCATGATTCACCCTTCACAAGGGAGATTCAGGCTGAGCAAATGCCCACTGGCTTCAAAGAGCCTCGCATTACTCCGTACGAGGGTACTAAAGACCCAAAATATCACTTAGACTCCTTCAATAACTTGATGAGGTTAAGAGGGGTCAGCAATAGGGAAAAGTGTCATTGCTTTGTCGTTACGCTTAAAGGAGTGGCGTACAGGTGGTTCAAGAGGTTAAGGCCAGGAACAATCGAGTCATGGAAACTGTTATCCCGAAAATTTGAAAAGAATGACGTGGCAGTAAAATTGACACATGGCATGAGTTAGTGGGATGATCTGGCTTAATAATGGCCCAATACATCAGTTAAGGAATGAGACAGATAGTCAAACCAGATACGCCCGATCGAAGAGAATATTTGGACTGGGGGCTGCTTGGTTCAGACCTCAGTTTAAAGACCCTTATTAAATTGGAGCCAAGTCCAAGAAATTGAAGGGGAGGTATGAATTTTGGTTAAAGATATAAAAGCAGTAGGTTCGATCGGACCTAAGCTTAGGGGACCTCTTGTTAAGCTTGGCTCGAATGAGTTCAAAGAGAATGACCAAGGCTCAAGTTTTACTCAAGGGGAAAGCCACATAATGGTCGATCGAGTATGATGTGGAAGAGGTGCACTTGGGCTTGAATGAGGTGAGCAAGAAAAGTATACCTCGGACCACTTTGGTCCGAGGAGGAGATGTTGGAGTCCGATCGGGCTTTGGTTGAGAAGGAGAGGACTATGTCCGATCGAGCATACTCATAGGAGGTACCTTGGACCATTTTGGTCCAAGGAGAAGTAGATGGTGGCTCGGACCACCTTGGTCCGAGGAGAAAAGTCCAATGCCCGATCGAGCATTGGTTAAATGAAGAAGGCTCGGACCATGTTGGTCCGAGGAGAAGAAGGATGTGTCCGATCGGACATAGTGCTTGTGGAGTACCTTGGACCATTTTGGTCCAAGAAGATGTAAGTGGTGGCTCGGACCACCTAGGTCCGAAGAGAAAGGACCAAGGTCCGATCGGACCTTGGTTGAACGAAGGAGGCTTGGACCATTTAGGTCCAAGGAGAGGGGAATTGTGCCCGATCGCACAAGACGCCTGAAGGAGTGCTTTGGACCATTTTGGTCCGAAGAGATGCTAGGAAGAAGATGGCTCGGACCACCTTGGTCCGAGGAGCAAAGTGCAAGGTCCGATCGGACCTTGATTGAAGGAGTCAAATAGGGTGGTTTGAACCACCTTAAGCCAAAGAAGACAACCATTGTGTCCGATCGGACACGATGAAGGAGTATACCTCGAATGTACCTGACCTTTGGTCCAAGGAGAGCCATGCACATACCACCTTTGACCTACGTAAAGCTTGAAGAGTAGTCAACATGCATGAGAAACTACGTCAAACTGCCCGAAACTACTTCAGTGAGAATTGGTCCGAGCATCCGGGAATCACTCAATCCTCACTTGAATTTAGGGATCAGTTATATTTTGAATGTTTATTTTGTAATATAAATATTAGGTAAATAATGGAATATCCCGATCTAAAGGGGATATCAGTTGAGAATCCCAGGTCTATAAATAGAGACTTGGGAGGATCGTAAAAGGACTTTTTTTTGGGGGAGAATTGAGAGTTAATCTGTGTTCTAGAGAGAGAAAGTGTGTTGTTCTTGAGAGAAACCCTTTTTTGTATTCTGGAATATTTGCACTGAAGAAACTCAGTTGACCCTAGTTCATCTGATCTTGAGTGTGAATACAGTAATAAAATCTCTAAGTGGATTAGGCTATTACCGATCATCGGGGCTGAACCATTATAAAAATCTCGTGTTATTTATTTTTATTCATAAAAACTGTCTGTTTTCGTTTATAATTCTCTTGAAGGTTTGTCGTAGTTGACGTTCTTACGTCGTTGGCTAAATTCACAGTCAACAGCAACAATTCTCTAACGAATTTCTTCAGCAACACCAAGCAGCTTGTGATTACGTCATGCCAACTACCAGCCTCACTAACATAAAACAAGGCGAGAATGAAAATCTGAAGGACTACATCCATAGGTTCAGTATTGAAGCAACAAAGGTGGGAGGTTTAACCAAAGCGGAGCTCAAGATGGCTATTACAGCCGGAGTTCGTCCAGGAAGCAAGTTATGGGGTAGCATGCTCAAAAGAGAAGTTTCGAATTTGGATGACTTCGAGAGAGAGCACAGAAGTACATATGTGTGGAAGAGGGCCATAAGAACTTCCATGTTGAAGAAAGCGAACCTTCCTCCAGTTGCCCTATTACCAATACGTCTGAAGATTCATATAGAAGGGGGCGTCGTGCTAGAGGGGTCGCTGACCAAGTTTGAGATTGAACGAAGACCATCAAGCCATGAAAGTCCCGACCCAAAGGGAGATCACCTCAAAAATTGTAAAAAGGGTCTCCAAAGTAGACGCTTGTAAAAAGGGTCTCAAAAGTAGACGCTTGCAAAAAGGGTCACAAAAGTAGACGCCACCAAAAAGGGTCTCCAAAGTAGACGCTTGTAAAAAGGGTCTCAAAAGTAGACGCTTGCAAAAAGGGTCTCAAAAATAGACGCCACCAAAAAGGGTCTCCAAAGTAGACGCTTGCAAAAAGGGTCTCAAAAGTAGACACTATCAAAAAGGGTCTCAAAGTAGACGCTTCCGAAAAGGGTCTCAAAGAAGACGCTTGCAAAAAGGGTCTAAAAGAAGACGCTTGCAAAAATAGTACTATGCCTAATGACGAGAAGGACGCTTCTCGCAAGAAATAATAAGCGCGCGCAACAATATATAAAATGATAACTAGAACCCAAGGGGTCAATATATCCTTATAGATACGATAAAGGTGCACCAAAGAGAGACCTATCGAACCCCCTTTCGCGTGGGCTCCAAAGGACCTCGAGCATGATAAATACAAAAAAAAATGGGAGTATACAAGAAAGCCTTAAGGCCTCCCTATAGACTGGGGGGCAAGTGGGGATACCAAAAATCCACCATAAAAAAAAAAATCTCTCCAGTACATGGTTAGAATACAAGACTAAGGGTCACTTAGTCACATTATCGGGCTCATACCTGTAAGTCTTGCAAAACTGAGAGATTGTCCCAAGGGAAGCATAACCTTATGAGTCGTGAAGTGTGGCCATGCTAGGCTAAGAGGCCAAGCTACGCGTCACGAGAGGACAGGTGCACGAGGCCCTCCCATAACGAGGCCCTACTTGTCTTGACACTGAGAGATGTTGTGGGCGCCGGAGCTGTGAATGTAGGACTTCTTCCTTTGTGAATTCCATCCAAGAGAGCCACCCTCACTACGCGAGGCTCATGGCTAGCCTCCTACGCGCGTCGTGTCTACACGAGACATCGCATCCTGCCTCCAAGTGATCGCATGGGGTACGGCCTCGCTAGATTTAACGTGTCCCGCATGCATAGACGCACGCATCCGAACATAGGTCCCAAAGGGCCGCCTAGCCTTGCGGGACACTCTGAGGACCCTGAGTTCGGCACCCTGGAGTTCGGCCGCTAGGCTGGTGACCCATTCCCGCAAAATCGCGGCCTTGGCAATTTCCCTCTTCTTATTTTCTGAGGAGGCAGAAATTTTTGCCAAGGCCCTTTCTAGCATAGACCTGGTTTTAGCAAGCTCCCCCTCAAGCTCCTGGACCCGAACCGCAAGACGGTCCCTCTCGGCATTCGACATGGAAAGGTTATGAGCTGATTCGGCAAATCGCTGAGCCACGGTATAGGCCTGGCATGGAGACCTATTTATAAGAATCAAAGAGAAGAGTCTACCAGAGCACCTAAAGGTCCTCTCCTAGACTGGGGGGCAAGTGTGGATGCTCAAAATTCAACACCGGTAAAGAACCCACACCTCATGCCTAAGGTCCCTGGAAGGTCCAAAGCAACCGTGTTTGAAGTCCATTTGAACCCTCAAATTAGTGCTCAAAATGACCCTGCTCAAATTGACCACTCCACCTTGGACACTGTGGATGCTCAATATCCCATGCCTGTAAAAGATCCAAGGCGCGTGCTAAGGTCCCATAAAGGCCTAAATACATGTCTGAGCCGCGGGACACTCGGGAAACCGTCCTCTTGCAACAGCCTCGCACCACCTCATGGAACATGGCATCTCGCGAGGCCCCAGCTTCGCGCCACCCCTCGGCGTGCCCAGTGCCCCCGCGTGAACCGCCTCGCGTGTGCACCTCGCCCACCACTTTGCGCGCCACGGCACTCAGTAGGCGTCTCGCGAGGCCCCAGCCTCGCGTGCGCACCTCGCCCACCACCTCGCGCGCCGCGGCACTCAGCAGCAGCCTCGCGTAGCCCCGCCTCGGCCGCGCCACGAAGGCCTCGCGTGGGAGCCTCTCCTAGCCCCGGCGGCTTCGCGTATATTAGACTATGGTGTCCCACATGGAATATGTGTAAGAATATTGAACTATTAATAAGAACATGTGTAACTCCACTAATCACCAATTGGATTTTAGATGGAGCCTCATGATTCTTGTCATGGTATCAAGAGCCAATTCCCTAGCAGGCATTCGATCCACACCGATCCAAAAGAGTGAGCCAAGCCGCACGAGATTCGCATAGTGCGAAAAGACACTTGAGATCCAAAAAAAATAAGCGAGCTGACAAAATGGGCCACTTGTGATAAGGTGATTCAAGATTGGTGAGCGAAAAATCGCCACCATCTTGAGGGGGGATATTAGACTATGGTGTCCCACATGGAATATGTGTAAGAATATTGAACTATTAATAAGAACATGTGTAACTCCACTAATCACCAATTGGTTTTTAGATGGAGCCTCATGATTCTTGTCAGCGTAGAAGCATCTCCTAGCCTCGTGGGGGGGCCTCGTGGGGGGGCCTCGTGTGGGAGCATCCCATAGCCTTGACGGCCTCGCGTGGGAGCCTCTTCTAGCCCCGACGGCTTCGCGTGGGAGCATCTCATGGCATCTCCATGAGGGGCGACCTTGCATAGCCCCACCATGGCTACGTGAGGGCCTCGCGTGATAACATCTCGCGCCCCTCACCTTGTGATGGCATCACCTATGGAAACCCCACCGTCTAGAAGTGAAAGCCCAAGTATGATTTCGAAAGGTCACGATGGTACAATCTCGTACGGGGTACGACTTGTAAGACCCCGTACGTCTGACCGTGGCACTCATGAAAGTCAGGTAGTGGGAATACTAGGAGAAAGGACATGGCCTGCATACTCCCAATCATATGTCAGAGTCGACACCACTATCACCTGTACCACTCCTCTGACATTCGTACGATAGAGTAGTGGAGACCTCCTCATGGTACCTGGCTATGTACTAGTATCAGCACCACTACCCCTGAGACCACTCTTCTGACAGAGTACTTGTGTACCACCTGGTCTCCTGGACCACCATGTATTCAAGGCCATTAGAGCCTACTATAAAATGAACCCCACTTCCAGAGAGAGGGGGGTTGGAAAATTCATTGTATGCAGAGGCCATTGAGCAATATACATTTTTCACTCCATTGTTCATCAATGTTTATCCTTCCATAAGTTCATTCTAAGTTTTTATCTAAATATCGCCACATTTACCTTTGAGTTTTCCGACCTAATTCCGTTGACGAGATTTCACTGTCAACACTAATATATATTGCATTATCTTTCTTGCAAAAAATATGTGCTTAACATTACAGGAGGTTGTTGAACATCATTAAGAAATAATATTGATGCACTTCTTTTCTCTGTCAATTCCATTGAGAAATAAGAAAACCAATTTGTAAAATAAATAACACTTGAGTTTTTATCTAGTGCACCAAATATAAAGACTAACAAGAATCACCAAATTGCATTCATTCAAAACTAACATAATTACAATACAGAGGCCAATAAGGATGCCTCAAATGTTTACATTTTACAAACCAAACACCAACACTACTTTTGGATCCATAATATAACTAAAACAATTACAATACAAATTAATTTTCCCCAACTAATAATAATTGTTATCCCATTATTACAGTGAGCACAAACATTACAAGCAACATCATTTTTAACATGTATTCCATCCTCTACCTCGAAGCTTCTCACCCATCCTGGAACCATACCTCTTCGAGATGATGAAGACTCTGAATCGACCCACCGAAAGAAATCATAACCCCCATCAGACTGTAAGATTGTTAAGAACAAAAAAAATGAAAGATATCTATAACAACAACCTTCAAAAAATAGGTATAGACATATGACTTTTAATCTAAATTTGGTTTTGGTCTTAATGCTGTAATCTAGTTTTACATTTCAGTATGCTATTTTGCTTCATATTGAAACTTACTTTCACTCTGGAGCACCAATCTAATGCAACGCGCAATCAAAAACAAAAAATTGAAACTTACTTTCACTCTGGAGCAAGTTCTGAACCTTCTCCCAGGATTCCGCTTGGTCCATGAAGTCCTCACGACTGATTGCAATCCACAATCGCAGCTCACACAATCAAACTCATCCCTATTCCTTCCTCGATTGTGCACACCCGAAGAAGATGAAAATGAACCTTTTGTTGCCATTTAAAATGCCACAGACCCTCGACCGATGGATTATTAAGTCGACGGCAATGGCTTCCTAAGCCACGTTCGAATGGTTTTTTACGGCAATGGCTTCATCTGATGTGAAGGAGAAGGTTTAAAAGGAAAGCTCCCATTTATTTATTTTCATTTGTTTTAGGAAATGTTCTGAATTATCTGGTGCGTACACGTGTACACCCAGAAGCCACAAACGGAACCAAACAGAATAACACTTTTTGGTACTATGGGTACTTTTGCCACTAAAAATAAACTTTGGGTCTATGCCGCGTACAAAACCCAAACTTTGGGTACTTTTGACACAATTATCACATAAATAAATATAGATGAAGATTTTGATGTAGGTGTTTCGGACCCATGAACAATTTTAGGTGGTGCGATTTTTTTTTATAACCGCGTATAAAATTTTATCTATTTAGAACATTCTGAAATTTTTCAGAAAATTTCAAATAATTTGCAGTACTGAAAATTAGTTTTTAAATAGGTTATTGCACACGTGATTAATTTTTTTATATAGGAGGAAAACATGTTTGAACCTAATTTTCGGTACTGTAAATTATTCGGAATTATCTAAAAATTTACAAGATAACTACAATATGCACCGTCATACAAAAAAATCGCACAAAAAACTGTTCACAGGTCGGGAACACAAAAAAACCCCACGAGTAGAACTCTTTTTCTAGTTCCTACGTCTGAATCACCCTATATACAAATAGACTTTAAGCTCGATGGGGATATTTGTTTTGAGCTCATCCCGGCGATGTTGCGAGCTGATCTTGGCCTATAGCTCTCTATAGGAACCCAAGTACTTTCTAATAATGAGATGCGGAGTTTTCTATGAGGCCAATTAGAGGGTGTTTTTGGCTTTACAACTTGTGTATTTGTCACCAATAAATTTCAAGAGGAAACAATTATATTGGCTGAAGGAAATTGCATCCGTGAGTATTTCATTAACAAAGTTATCATTATATACAAGATATACTGAGGAATGTCAGGAAAGGATAAAGACTAAGATTAAGGAAAATATTAGCTAGCTAAAAATATGCCTAAGAATATTACAAAAGATATCAACATATTTATTTACATAATTAAGAATATATTTATTTACAGAGGGGGCTACCTCTCTAAGCAAAACCAGTCCAGAAAAGGAGGTTCTAAGACCCCAACTAGCCTAAACATGAGCAAAGTTGTTACAGATTCTAGGAATCCAAACTACCTTAGCACTAAGGGAACGAAGTAAACTAAACAAAGTGTAAAAAATATGGGCTATCTGCCACTCAACAACAACATTTCTTTGGACACTCTTCACAAGCAATTGGCAATCTAAGAACACCACAGGGGAGGGCCACCTACACATGCCAGCTGTAATGACCCAACTACTCTAGACTTTGGACCATTAACGAAAATTATACATAGAACCTAATCTTTAATAGAACTTACAAGTGAAAAAGATCATACTTTATTAAAAACTTGTAAAAACCAATATTCAAACTTACATAACTCAAAGCAGTATATGGGATCCCATTGTTTTAAAAAGAAAACATATCTTAATTGAAATGAAAAGAGATTACATAAATAGGTGCAGAAAATACATATAAACCATAAATAAAGACTACATCCTCGAAATCGAACTCTCGACTCCTTGAATCCATTCATCACCGATACACATTCCCCAAGCATCCACGAACCTTTCCCGCCACTATAGCTATTTTCCTGCACATATAAACAAAAAGGAATGAGCCTAATGCCCAGCAAGGAAAATCTACCACATAGTTCATATACATAAATTTCATAAGAAACATAAAAACATAACATAACACTTATATCATACACATACTATAATGGCCATTATTACTTGGGGTCCCATAGACTAAACAAGTCATATGCCCATTAGATTAGTGGGGTCCTACTAGCTAAGCAGGTCATATGCCCATAATCTATTTGGGGCTTGTTAGTCATATGGGTCATATGCCCAAGCCCACATACATACATAACATAACACATTTCATAACATAAAAACATAAGATAACATATAAAAAACATATAACATATAGATTCTATCCTATTTTCCTTACAAAAATTACCGGGATAAGAGGACAGAGTTGGGACTTTGGAACACTCCTAAGAATCATTTGAAAAAGAGTGAGTATAGTGAAGAAGAGAAATGAAAGGAATGGAAGGACTAAACCATTGAGAAAATACTTACCAAAAACTTATGTGCAAGTTCTTAGATTTCCTAATCAAAATAAGAATAAGGTTAGAAGGCTGGTAAAAGATTATGAGAACTTAAAGAAAATAATACCAATGAACTAGAGTGTGGAAATACCTTGAAGACCAATCTAAACCTCGAACTGAAATACTATAAAACCTTACTTCCCCAAGTGTTTGATAAGCTGATGATTATCAAGCTTATGATTCCCAACCCAAGTGTTTACACTCTCACACTCACCTAGCAACTTGCAGCCTCTGAACTTAGAGCAAAAGATGAGTAATGGCTGGGTACTAGGTCTTATTTATAGAGTTTAGGAATGAAAGGATCTTAATTTTACTTGAATAAAAATAATGGCTTTTTAGGTGAAAATAATTTGAATTATCGTTCAGCAGAGGCTGAAGACTCGTTCAAAAAGATGCTGGACTTATCAAGAGGTTGAAGGGCTGAATGGAAAACTATTTCAAAACTTTTCAAAATATGCTGAAGGAGGCGATATATCGCCCCCTATAGGCGATATATCGCCTGGATCAATATGCCCGAGGCAAACGTGCATCGTTTCGTGTTTTCCGTATCTACGTGCTGCGATATATCGCCCCCTATAGCTGCGATATATCGGCATTCGCTAATTATTTAAACACGAAATTACACATTTTTAGCTTAATTCAAATTGAGTAAACAGCCTTGACTAAGCCCTCAAACGTATTCAAAGCTGCTGACTGACCTTAGAGCATTCATACTTTACCATTATTAAATTTAATCCTCAAAATACTTAATCCTTAATCACCCATACATAACATGTGCTTAAAATCCTATTGGTTCTTATCTAAACCTTATAGTATAATAAATATTATCCTTAATATCAGTCATATAATCAAACCTTATGTTAAAATTAATATTCTTAAACTATAGGTTAAACTTAGGAAATCTACAAGTACTACTATGAGTGTCCAAATAAATCCCGGCCTGAACCAAAAATCCACAGTTATAAAGATAATACTATAAATACTATAATAGTACTATCTAACTAGCTAAGTAAAGTTCTTGGACTCTACACTTGCTTCATGCAGCGCCACGAACAAAGCCTGCGTTTCAGCTTCTAAAGCAGAGTCAGCAGTGAACTGGAAAGCTTTTAAGAGAATGATATTAGAGTTACCATCCCTGACCACCATGGCAACTGAAGCCTTGTTGTCTTTGAAGGAAACATCAACAAAAATCTCGATTGTTCCAAAACTTGGGAGAAGCATGGCCCAATTGTCAAAAGCCAAATCACCTGAATTTTGGCTGATAGAAGATGAGTTGCTCTTCTTGTAATCAGTCACATCAGATGAGATTTTAGCCAGTAAACCATGAGGGTCACACCTTTTGTTCAGATGAAAAGCAGCGTTCCTGGCAAACTATATGTTATAAATAAGAGTTTATATCTTTTTGGACCTTGTGTTTTTTCCCATTACTTGTTTGGACCATGTGTCTTAACAAATTACTTTTTGGACCTTATGTTTTGTAAAATAGTTAAAATAGAACCCTAAACTCAATTTTGATGATGAAAAAATTGAATATAACAATATAGTTTTTAAGCAAAATGATTTTATTTTTGTTCTGAATTGTTAGTTTGGTAAATTATTTGTGATTTTAGTTGAGAAAAGATTGACCAAAATCGGGTTTAGGGTTCTATTTTAACCATTTTACAAAACTTAGGGTCCAAAAAGTAATTTGTCAAAACACAGGGTCCAAATAGGTAATGGGAAAAAACACAGGGTCCAAAAATGTATAAACCCTATAAATAACATACTTAAATAGTAACATATATGTGGCCATATGTATCGCTTAGTGGTACTACACTTATCCTCGCAAATAGGAGGTGACAGGTTCGAATTCCTCCTCCTTTATATAAAAAAAATTGTAATATATATAGGAAAAATTGCATTTTGAATAACAATATAAGATAAGATATACAATAATAATTAGTTGATATTAATTGTAGTTGTTTATTTCTTTTTTTGTTTTATTATTATTGCATTAATATATAGATATATATAGAGTAAGTTATTGAGTATGGTTGAAAAATATAAAATGAAAGTTTTATTTCTCAACAATTAATAGAATACTCAAATATATATATATATATTTATTTTGGTATATGCTTTGATTTATGTATTTTATTTTATAATCTAGTACCTTAATAAAAAAAAAAGGTAAAAGAAAATTACTATTGTATTATTATATATTACAGCCAAATTACTTTAAACAATATTTTTTTGTTAATTTAACTTTTATTTCTATATAAAGTTACATACATATCCCCCAAAGGAGATCAGTCACTTCGAAATTAAATCAATAAGTGTAAAGATATAAAGCTGGTAGAATTAAAGACAAGAAGGACAATTTTTTGACTTAATAAACGGGAGGAAAAAAAAGTCACTACTAATTGAAGAATAAGCTTTTTAAGTGTACTTTTCTTGTTAAATCAATAACACATTATTATGACATCCATTATGAATGAAAGGATTGTAGATAAATAATCAAATAAACAATATTGGGGCAACAGTAAAGAGGCCAATAACAAATTTAATTAAGCACATGTTAGAATGAATTAATACTTCTTCTATCAATTCTAATGGTTCTTAAGAAATTTGAATTAATTCAAATTCTTCCTATGCATGAACACAATTTACTAAGACACCTTATTACTAATTTTATTATTATAATTAATTACATCATTTATACAATATTATATATATCATTTAACATATGGCATAAGTTTTTGGTCAACTAACAAAAAATAATGTTGTTATGGATGAATGCTCAATAAATATAAAAATAAATTGTGGGTACTAGCACAAATCTTTTTAACATGGTTCGGTTCATAATTATGGCCTACTCCATGGTTATACTATTAGAGGTAAAAATCTTGCTTTTTAGTTGGATTCTATTAGAGTGAGAAGATTTCAGGCAAAATAAGTAAAAGTTACTATTTATATATATAGAGGAGGATTTTGATATAGGTGTTCTGGACCCATGAACAATTTTAAGTGGTACGATTTTTTTTATAACCGTGTATAAAATTGTATTTATTTAGAACATTCTGAAATTTTTCAGAAAATTTCAAATAATTTGCAGTACTGAAAATTAGTTTTTAAATAGGTTATTGCACACATGATTAATTTTTTTATGTGGGAGGAAAACATTTTTGAACCTAATTTTCGGTACTGTAAATTATTCAAAATTATATAAAAATTTGCAAGATATTCTAAATAACTACAATATGCACCGTCAATAAAAAAATTCGCACAAAAAACTGTTCACAGATCGGGAACACAAAAAAACTCCACTAGTAAAACTCTTTTTCTAGTTCCTACATCTGAATCACCCTATATACAAATAGACTTTGAGCTCGTTGGGGATATTTGTTTTGAGCTCATCCCGGTGGTGCTGCGAGCTGATCTTGGCCCGGAGCTCTCTATAGGCACCCAAGTACTTTCTAATAATGAGCTGAGCTGGGGAGTTTTCTTTGGGGCCAATTAGAGGGCGGTTTTGGCTTTACAACTTATGTATTTGTCACCAATAAATTTCAAGGGGAAACAATTATATTGGCTGAAGGAAATTGTTTCCGTGAGTATTTCATTAACAAAGTTATCGTTATATACAAGATACAGTGAGGAATGTCAGGAAAGGATATTGGCTAAGATTAAGGAAACTATTAGCTAGCTAAAAATATGCCTAAGAATATTACAAAAGATATCAACAGATTTATTTACATAATTAAGAATATATTTACATATATTCTATCACACCCCCGCAGTCGAAATGGAGGCTGCAAACACTGAGACTGTTCCGAAAATCTTGAAAGAGAACCAGAGGGATACCTTTCGTAAAAATATATGCAATTTGATATCGTGATGGGACATGCAGGACGCGAACTTGTCCGCGAGCAACCTTTTCGCGGATGAAGTGAATATCCATCTCGATATGTTTAGTGTGTTGATGTTGAATCGGATTTCCAGATAAGTAAACAGCACTAACATTATCACAGTACACTAAAGTGGCTTTCTAAATAGGACAGTGTAGCTCCAAGAGAAGGTTTCTTAACCAGCAAGATTCATAAACTACATTAGCAACACCCATGTATTCTGCCTCTGCACTAGACCGAGATAAGGTGGCCTAGCGTTTGGATGACCAGGAGATCAAGTTATCACCAAGAAACACACAATAACCAGACTTACAACGCCTGGTATCGGGACACCCACCCCAATCTGCATCAGTATAAGAAACTAGAGTGGATGTCGAAGATGGATACAAATGCAAACCATGATCAAGAGTACCCTGAATGTAACGTACAATGCGCCTGAGAGCTATCGTATGTTCCTCCATGGGGTTGTGCATAAAGAGACATATTTTTTGCACATCATATGATATGTCAGGCCTCGTGAAGGTGAGATACTGTAAGGCACCTGCGAGACCACGGTACTGAGATGGATCATCATAGGGGTGGTGGATGTAGAAGTAGTAGAGAGCTTTGGTTTAGTGTCAACTAGAGTAAGAGTCAGTTTACAGGATGACATTCCAGCACGTTCAATGATCTCTTCGGCATATTTCTGCTGAGAAAGGAAAAGATCACCTGCATGACGAGTCACAGCAATGCCCAAGAAGTAGCTTAATGGGCCTAAGTCTTTCATAGCAAACTCACAATTGAGACGAACCATGATAGTCTTGCGGAGAGTAACAGAAGATGTAGTTAATATGATATCATCCACATACAACAGAATGTAAGCTGTAGCAGGACCTTTGCGGTATATGAAGAGTGAATTATCAGAGCGACTGTGTGTGAAACCAAAAGAAGAAACATAATCTGCAAACCTCTTATACCAGGCCCGATAAGCTTGTTTGAGCCCATATAGAGATTTCCTCATACGACATACATAATTAGGATGGTTTTGGTCCTTGAAGCCCATGGGTTGATGCATGTATACTGTCTCATTTAACTCCCCATGGAAGAAGGCATTTTTAACATCGAGCTGAAGAATGGGCCAGGATTTGGAGAGAGCTAGACTAAGAACGGTGCGAATGGTAGCTAGTTTCACGACCGGGCTAAATGTGTCACCACAATCAATGCCAACCTATTGACCTGCACCATCACCTACAAGACGAGCTTTCTGTCTCTCAAAAGAACCATCAGATTTGACCTTATGTCTAAAATTCCACATAGAACGAATCACATTAACATCATGAGAGCGAGGTAACGAATCCCAAGTCTTATTTTTAATTAGAGCATTATATTCATCTTCCATAGCCAATTTCCAATTCGGGTCCTTAAGTGCAGTGGTGGGGTTGCAAGGTATTGGTGAATTTGGGGCTTGGGAGAGGAGACTTTGTTGGTATTTAAGATTGGGCTTGAAAATGCCTCGCTGACTTCGTGTGACCGGCCTGGTGTGATGAGGGGAGGAGAGTTGGTGTTGGGTCGTTTGGTGACTATAAGGGACAGCTGGGGGCAGACTTGGCACAACTAGGTTTACTGGAGATGGTGAAGATGGGAAAGGCGGTTGTAGAGTAGGTGAAGATGGGCTGCTAGCTATGGTTGAATCAGGTTGAGGCACTTGTGTTTGTTCCTCATAATCTTGTATTGGGCTTGAAAGGTGATGAATGACATATGGAGAAGTGCTTTCATCAAAAAAATCATAAGAAGTAGAAGATGGAGTGTGGATTTTAGCAAATGGGAAAGTTGTTTCATCAAACAAAACATGACGACTAATAATAATTTTGTTAGAGGATAAATCATAACATTTATATCCACGTTGATTTTGAGGAAAACCCAAGAAAACACAAGGCGTTGATCGAGGTTGAAGTTTGTTGATTGTAGTAGATGGGATAAGAGGGTAACATAGAAAACCAAACACACGTTGGTGAGAGTCGGATGGCTCTTTTAATATAGGGCTTTGAGTGGTGAGGCGTAGGCGAGTAATTTTCTTGGAGAAATGTTAAGAAGATATGTAGCCATTTGCAAAGCATGGTGCCAAAATGAGGGTTGTAAGGATGTGTGGGCTAATAGGGTCCGCATGATAGTATTTATTGTTCGAACTTTTCATTCCGCTTTTCCATTTTGGGGGGAGGTATGTGGGCAAGAAAATCATAAAGAGATCCCATTATCCTTACAAGAACTCATTAATGAACCATTATCATATTCTCTACCATTATCACATTGAACATTTTTAATTTCCCGTTCGAATTGAGTACGAATATGTGCTCTAAGAGAAAGGAATGTAGGATAAACTTGTGATTTCTTTGCAAGAGGAAATGTCCACAAGAATTTTGAAAACCATCAAGAAAACTCACATAATATCGATGGCCAGAAGAACTCAAAATAGGAGATGTCCATAAATCACTATAAATAACGTCAAATGGCATTAAAGTAGAATTATGAGAGGCAGCGAATGTCAATCTAACATGTATACCAAGATGACAAGAATGAAAAAACACAAAAGTACTTGTTTTATTACAATCAATAAAATTATTACGCCTAAGAGAATTTAAGATGGGTTCACCCGGATGACCCAACCGAGCGTGCCAAAGGGAAGGAGTCAAGGCAGCAAAAACCGAAGATGAAGTGGATTGATTTTTGGAGTCGATGGTGGTGATTGGATATAGCTCGCCCCGAATATCACACCTCATTAGAGGCATCCCCGTATGTAGGTCCTTCACAGAAAAGCTGTAAAATCATTTATTGACATATTTGACAAAATTAATTAAAGATGTATTTTCAAAATTTATTGTGGGATGTTTTCGAAATGATTTGGTGTGAAATGTTTTCTAAAATCATATTTTTCTATATATGTTAATAGAATAAATATATAATTTCCTATAAAAGATTATCTTGTCTTAACTTTTGTATTTATTTCTTGATCTGATTTTTTTGTCTAGAAACTGTGTACAACTTGCAGAGATAATGTATATATTGTTTCCTTATTTATTTAAGGAAACTGGGTTTAAAAACTGTCCAAGTTCAATGAATCTGTTTGAATGGATTGTCAGTCTGTTTGAACAGATTATGACTTTCCTGTTTGGGAAGATTTTCCATTTATTGGTTGATTTGTTTTCCACGACCTAAAGGGATTCTAAATGGTATATAATCATCCTTAGGTCGTTGGTTTTTTATTATCTCTCTTGGTGTATTATTTTTCAAATATTTTCAAGTTTTAGAGAGACTTTTTATTATGTGAAGAACTTGAGTCCAGCAAGTTCTTAGTGGTTTATTATAGTGTGCTTTTATATTATTTTCTTTGTGCTAATTGTGCAGGTTGAACACACTTGGACATTGTTCATCAAGCTTCGGGAGAAGTCTTGTTCGTGAGTCACTTTTCGAGAGAAAAAGTGCAAGTGTTATGATTTGAAGGGAGTTCAAGATCTTAGCACTTCAAAAATTTGATTAGGAGTTTAGATTACAACAGTCACGACAAATTCAAGAGAGAGTCTTTATTTGTATAAGTCAATTTGGTTTTGTAATCGTTTAGATATTCTTCTAATAAATTTCATTATCTGGGCGTGACCCCGTGGACTAGTAGCAATCTGCAAAGATTGCTGATACCATGTATAATTTCGTGTGTTCTTTACTTTATGTTCATTTTTATCTTCTGGTGATAAACTGTTTAAACATATCTGGTTTCTGTTCAAACAATTTCTGTGTCGGAATTTCAAAAGCCAAAAGGATCAAATTCAACAGAAACTTTGTTATCAACAATAAATTTACGCACTGAGACTAAGTTTTTAATTAATTTAGGGGCATGAAGAACATTTTAAGGGTCATGGCTCTGGAATGTTCATTGTCTTGTCTTGGAATAGATCACGAAGATGAGTCCATGCATCCATCGCTATCTAATCGAGTTCAATGATAGTATGCAATAGATCGGTAGAGATGGTGGAATAAATCTACTGAAAGGACTACTGTTGCATCAAGAGTTGACCATAATTCTTTCTCCTAGTCGGAGGTGGTTGGTGCTGCTCGACCATATGTTGGAGCAATGATGTGGTCAATAACGCGATGAGAGTGAGAGTGGACTTTGAAGACTTCTGCCCATCTTGAATAATGGACATTTTCCATCTCAAGAACAATACAGATATGGTTACGTATGTTTGATAGGACTAGCTAGCACCAGATGAAATGGGGCTTAGAGGAAGACATGATGAAGTTTTGGAAGTTTTTAGGAGACAAACATAAAGCTACCCCACAATTTAACAATAAAGAGGAGAAAACATTATTACTTCACTCTATTGGGTGATGATGGTCCCAACTAGTCTATCTTCGAACTACCCTTTAAAAAAAAAAAGAGAAAAGAGTTGGTGATTATAGATTTTGTACATTGACTAAATTTTGCCGCGTAAATTTGATGTTTATGGAGATGATATACTAGTGGATAACAGAACGACTATAAAACAAAGTAACTTGTTGAATCCAGTGCTTAACTAAGGTGATTAGGTAAGATATATAGGAATTTGATGTTGACTACCGACCATTAAATATACACTAGATATTATCGTATACATTTTAGACACTTGGCATTAAAATATATATAAATAAATAAGGTAATTTTAACGTAGGAGCGCTACTTTAATCCTTACTTACAAGGGGGTTTTTGTTTTTGGTATGCAGTTATACTACACATTCTATCAGATTTTGAAAAATTATGAATAATTTACGGTGCTGAAAATATAGTTCGAACAGTCAAGTTGCACGTGTGCCTGTTGAGCTGTGTAACTCACTATTTTGAATTATATTTTTCGACACTGGAAATTCAAGACCGGCCTTAGGGTAAGGCAGGCTAGGCCCATGCCTATGGCACCCTTAGCCCAAGAGTCCAATCTTTTAAAAATACAAGTTAAAATACTATATTTTGTTAACTTTTGCAATAATTTCTTATTTTTAGGACCCTAAATTTTGTTTTTCTGTCTAGGGTCCAATAAACCTTAGGGCCAATCATGTGTAAATTATTCGAATTTTTTTAAAATTTAGTGAGATGTGCACTATAACTACAACATACATTATTATATAAAAAACTTAGGTGATTTTTCCACATGTCGAAAACATAAATGCACTTACCGGTAAGAGCAAAAATGATGTTCCCACTATAAAATTTCTTTATTATATAAACCTGACAAACTCAAATATTGAAATACTATAGAATTTTCCTCAAAAAAGAAATACTACCAGACAACTTATTTTTTTAATTTTTAAGCAAATTAAGCCCATGAGTATGTGGACATCAAATGTGGCCTCACTTGTCGTTGAAATTAGAAAGAATGAATCAATGAGGAGACAAATATATGGTCCCCAGAGAAGGTGACAATATATAGTGGGATATTCTAATTAAATGGAAAAAAAAAGAAAAAAAAAAAAAAAAGAAGCTTTGAATCAAGCTCAAATCAAGATTCTAATCTTTTATTTTGTATTTATCCATAAATGATCACTTTCAAGCTTTGAATAGAATATATAAAATACTTTAACAGACTAAAAAATTAATTGAACCCAAGCTTAGGCCTGGTTAATTATCTAAACATAGTAAAATTCAAAAGCGACTATACGTAAAGTATATAGATTTTGCATGTATATAATATATATATTTTTTTTTTCACTTTGTGTAGAGAAAATATGACAAAATACCAACAAATTCTCTTACTGCTTTGCAATATATATATATATATATAGTTTTATATATATACGTCTACGTAATAAGAATTTTTTTACTTTTGAGACGAGGTAATAATAATCAAAGAAAATGAGGATTATCTACAACAAAAAATTTTCCACCGTGAAAATCCGATCAGCCACCACCTTGTGCGGCGGGGAGACCGGAGATATATGTAAACGTCGACCATGTTACGACGGCGGCCGGCCACCCCATATTTGTGGAAACCCTACGAATTTTAAGTCCTTTTTAGTTGTAATAAACCCAGAAACGAATCAAAATCAACTTATTTCTAACTATATATATATATATATATATGAAGAAAACATGAAGAAGATTCAAACATTGAAACGAATATATATAACCATAAAACAAGAGCTTTAATATATTTAGTACAAAGATGATGATCAATGAGTACAAGAGAGACAGAAGGTCATATATATATATATATATAGAATTATATATAACTAAAGAGTAAAACTTACACACACAGCTTAAGATAAGTAAAAGAATCAGGACGATAATAAGCTAGGGTTACGTATACGTAGTACTAATCTTTAGGGTTTAGTGTTATGGGAAGTTTTAAAGCCAAAACATTGGAGAAATATCAATGTCTTCACCAGTCTCCTCCGGGCCGGAAAAACGCTTCCTGGTTTGGATTTGAGCCGTGGTTGGGCATGATTAGCTTCCTTGTTCTGGATCATCATAACGTCGTCTGGCTCGGTGGTCATCTCTGTCTCGATCGATCGAACTTATCAACACTTTGATTTGCTTTGGCTTTGATGGGATCGAGGAGTGTGTTGTGAATATTGTGTGTCTAAGCTCTTTTTCTTGGAATTTGAGTATATATGCATGCTTTGTTTTGTGGCTTCTATTGTAACTGATTAAATAATAGAAAAAAAAAACGCGTTTTAATGACATGAAAAGAATAGGACAAAAGAAGAGTGGGAGAGGTTTTTAGGAGTTAACACGCAGGAAATTAAATGCACAAAGAGTCTTAATCAAAACTCACTGTTCTACACTGTGTTAGAAAAGAATTGTGAGTAGATAATAAAGAGATTTTTTTTTTTTTGGGGGGAATAATTATCTGAAATTTCATACTTAGTTCCGTGGAATTTCCTATACACGCACCCAAATATATATATATACATATATATATTTATAGGACAATTCTTATATAGGTGTTTCATCTCTCAATATTTCTCTACTCGTGAATAGTTTTTTGCGCGATTTTTTTAATGACCGTGTATATTGTAGCTATTTAGAACATCCTGCAAATTTTCAGAAAATTCCGAATAGTTTACAGTACCGAAAACTAGGTTCAAATATGTTGTTTTCTACACGCATAAAAAAAATTAATCACACGTGCAACAACATGTTTGAACCTAGTTTTCGGTATTGTAAACTATTCGGAATTTTTTGAAAATTTGCAGGATGCTCTAAATAGCTACAATATACACGGTCATAAAAAAAATCACACCAAAAACTGTTCACGGGTTGTAAACACTGAGAGCCTTACCGGTAGGGCTTAAAGTAAAGCCCTACAAGAAAATTCCCCAATATATATATATATATCATTAACTATGCCATCAACTATGTCATATATCATTAACTATGTCATCAACTATGTCATCAGATAGCAATTTGTGTTATGTGCAGTTTTATTTTCCAAATGATGTTAATATTGTATCGACTTAGGATCTTTGTTAATAGTTATTGCAAGATTTTGTTGTTTAATTTTTCAGGAGTGTCTTTGTCCATTTCGTACAACCAATAAGATTATGCATGCTCTAGATAAAGGACGAATTTTTATGCCAAGAAGATTTTACATTTTTTCTTCAAGCTGTTTAGTTCTGTATGACATTATCATTTTTCAATGAATATATTTTATTTCGGGAAAAAAAACTAGCAATTTGTGTTGAAAAGCTTGTGAGTTGTCTTCTTACTTGTGATACTTATAAAAATGAACTATAATATACAGGGCAATTCCTTTATAGGGGCTTCACTTTAAGCCTTACTGGTGAGACTATTAGTGTTTTAGATCCGTGAATAGTTTTCGGCGCGATATTTTTTTATGATTGTGTATATTGTAGTTATTTAGAGCATTTTGCAAATTTTTTAGAAAATTCCGAATAGTTTACAGTATCGAAAACTAGGTTCAAACATGTTGTTGCACTCGTGATTAATTTTTTTTATGCGCATGGAAAGCCACATGTTTATGGAGCTATTATATTATTGGCCTTTTTTTTTTTGACAAATATTTTATTATTGGCTATTAGAAAAAAAAATAAAAAGAGAAACAATAATATATTAAGAGAGAATGAAAAAAAGTGAAAATAAATTAAATTCCTAATATTTTTAGTTATTTTGTTGCTTAAAATGAATTTCTTAATTTTTCTTTTAAAAAGAATGTGAGCCACAACATTATTTTATAAAAAACAAAAGGGCTATGGATAAGACCAAATACCCAATACTGTCCAATATGAAAGAGACCAATCCAGTGACCCAAAAAGAAAGTATAGTTGTTCATGTTTCCCTAAAAAAAGAAAAGTAAAAGAGAACATACAATAAATAAGTATAATAAAGTGTTGTGGTTTTACTTCAAGTGATTATGGACCAAATATCATACCATCATAGTCCTCATTAAATATCTGAGAATATTCATGTGAATACTAATTAATCATGATCCTTTTCGAATTTTAAATTAATATAGAATACATGTAATATAAATAATTGAAAATGAGCTTTACTTGTTGTTTGGTATGGTGGATTTTAGTAGGGATGAATTGAGCGTTGTGAAATGAAATAATTCATCATTATCATATTTTTTTGTTTGGTAAGAAGAAAGGAAAACAAATGATGGAAATGGTTAAGAATAGCGAATCTCATGGACCCGCAAAAATCAATAATTATATATATGTTTTATATAGAAAATGTTTAGATAATGTAATTTTTTTTGTTTTAACGGTTTGTTTTGTTAACTTTAAGGAATATTATAAATATTTAATGGAACACACTTTTAAAACTAATTAAAAATAAATATTGATTAATTATAATAATATAAATTCAAATATTATAAAATATTATTATTATTATAATATTTAATATAAGACGATATATATCATAATTATATTAATATATTTAAATTTAAATTCAAATGTTATAAAATATCATTCTTATAATAATATATGATACAAGACTAGGTATTTAATAATTATATTAATTTAAATTTAAATATTATAATATATCATTATAACAATAATATATAATCTTAATTTTTATTAAAAAAAATTATCATTTATATTTAAAAGAAAATATATATTTTTATTTGCAATAAATAATACAAATATTTTATATATAGGTATCGTGTGTAGTTAAATAGTATGACTATGTAACTACATAAGAAATTAGAGTAACATTATCTTCTATAAAGAATAAACAAGTTTAAATAATAGAAGTTCAAATATGTTGTTTTCCACGTGCATAAAAAATATTAGTCACGCGTGCAACAAAATGTTTGAACTTAGTTTTCGGTATTGTAAACTATTCAGAAATTCCTAAAAAATTGCAGGATACTTTAAATAGCTACAATATACACGCTCATAAAAAAAATCGCGCCGAAAACTGTTCACGGGTCGAGAACACTAAGAGTCCACTGGTAGGGCTTAAAGTGAAGCTCCTATAGGAAAATTCCGCAAAAAATATGTAAATAACAAAAATTATTAGTTTTAACAATTTGTTTAGTTAACTTTAAGAGAATATTCTAAATATTTAACGAAATATACTTTTAAAACTAACTAAAAATAAATATTTATTAATTATATTAATATAAATTCAAATTCAAATATTATAATACTATATAGTACAAGACTAGATATTTAATAATTATATTAATATAAATTCAAATATTATAAAATATTATTATGATAATAATATATAATGCTAATTTGTTTACTAATTATATTAATATGAATTCAAATATTATAAAATATTATTATGATAATAATATATAATGCTAATTTGTTTACTAATTATATTAATATGAATTCAAATATTATAAAATATTATTATAACAATATGTAATACAAGACTAGATATTTAATAGTTTTGTTAATATAAATTTAAATATTATAAAATATCATTATAATAATATATAATACATAATCTTAATTTTTATTAAAAAAATTATCATTTATGTTTAAAAAGGGCATCATATTATATATATTTAAAAAAAAATCATAAGCAATATTTTGGTTTACTTTTTTTATTTAATATGTTTATGTCATTTTTTAAATATAATATTGTTTATTTATTTGAAATTTATGTGACAATAATACAAATTTAATAAATATAATTAATAAATTCTATAAATAAAATTAAGTAAACGTGTATTGCATGTAGCTTGTATATAGTCTATATAAAAAATGTGTAGATAACATAAATTCTTGATTTTAACGGTTTTTTTTGTTAACTTTAACGAAATATTCTAAATATTTATCGGAATATACCTTTAAAACTAGATATTTATTTATTATATTAATATAAATTCAAATATTATTATCATTATTATAATAATATTTAATATAAGACTATATATTTAATAATTATATTAACATAAATTCAAATTCAAATGTTATAATAATTATATTAATATATATTCAAATGTTATAAAAATGTATTATTATAATAATATATAATTGTAGAGTCCAAGAACTTTACTTAACTAAATGTTTAGTAGTGTTATAGTATGTTTAGTGTTATCTTTGTTACTATGGATTTTTGGTTCAGACCGGGAATTATTTGGACACTCATAGTAGTACTTATAGATTTTCTAAGTTTAACCTATAGTTTAAGAATA
The DNA here is from genome assembly GCF_963169125.1 of Humulus lupulus. NCBI lineage: Eukaryota > Viridiplantae > Streptophyta > Magnoliopsida > Rosales > Cannabaceae > Humulus > Humulus lupulus. Next base: position 4,493,220 of record NC_084793.1, read on the forward strand.
TTAAGTATAACATAAGGTTTGATTATGTGACTGATATTAAGGATTATATTTATTATATTATAAGGTTTAGACATCAACCAATAGGATTTTAAGCACATGTTATGAATGGTAATTAAGGATTAAGTATTTTGGAGGATTAAATTAAATAAGGGTAAAGTTTGAATGTTATAGGGCCAGTCAGCAGCTTTGAGTACGTTGAGGGCTTAGTTAAGGCTGTTTACTCCATTCAAACTTAGCTAAAAATGTGTAATTTCGTGTTTAAATATTCAGCATGTGCCGATATATCGCAGCTATAGGGGGCGATATATCGCAGCACGTAGATACGGAAAACACGAAACGATGCACGGTCGCCTCGGGCATACTGGCCCAGGCGATATATCGCCTACAGGGGGCGATATATCGCCTCCTCCAGTATGTTTTCAAATGTTTTTGAATTCATTTCCTTTCAGCCATTCAAACTCCTTCAACAGTCCAACATCTTTTGAACGAGTCTTCAGCCTCTGCTGAACGATTATTCAAATGATTTTCATCTAAAAAGCCATTATTTTTATTCAAGTAAAATCAAGATACTTTCATTCCCAAACTCTATAAATAGGACCTAGTACCCATCCATTATTCACCATTTGCTCTAAGTTCAGAAGCTGCTAGTGTTAAGTGAGTGTGAGAGTGTAAACACCTGGTTTAGGGAAAAACTATAAGCTTAAACATCATAAGCTTATCAAACACTTTGGGAAGTGAGTTCTATAGTATTTCGGTGGAGGTTAGATTGATCTTGCAAATCATTGAGGTAACCAAAACTCTAGTTCCTTTCTGTATTATGTTTCCTTTCTCTTAGTCTTCTACTTAATTTCCTAACCTCATTCTTATTTTGGTTAGGGAATCCAAGTTCTTAAGCACTTAAGTTGTGGTAAGCATATTTTCTTTTAATGGTTTAGTCTTCCTATTCTCTTTCATTTCATCTCCTTTCTTTAGACTCACTCTTGTTCATTATGGTTTTAGGAGTGTTCCAAAAAGTCCCAACTCAGTCCATTTTATCCCGGTAACTTTGGTAAGGAAAATAGGCTAGAATCTATATGTTTATGTTTATGTTTATGTTATCTTATGTGTTATGTTGTGATATGATATGAGTATGTTATGAATATGTTGTGCATGTGTTTGTTGTAGGCTTGGGCTTATGCCCTATTTGACTAACAAGACCCCAAAAAGATTGTGGGCATATGCCTATTTAGCTGGTAGGACCCCACTAATCTCATGGGCATAAGCTTGTTTAGTCTATGGGACCCCAAGTAATAATGGCCATTATAATAAGTGTATTATGTGTTATGATATGTCTTTACGTTATTATGAAATTATGTTTATGTTTATGACTATGTGTTAGATTTTTCCTTGCTGGGCATTAGGCTCACTCCTTTCTGTTTATGTGCAGGGAAATAAGCTTAGAGGCGGTAAGATTCGTGATGCTTGGGAGGATGTGTATCGATGGTGAATGGAGTCAAGGGGCCGAGCGTTATTCGATTCGAGGATGTAGTCTCATTTTATATTCTTTTTATGGTTTTACATGTATTTTCCGCACTATTATGTAATGTCTTTTATTTTTAATCATGTTTTGTTTTTAAAGACAATGGGATCCCAAATCCTTCTTAGCATTCAGTTTATTTGTAAATAACTCTTATTTTGCAAGTTACTCAATAAATTATGGTATTTTCGTAAAAATGTAAGATTTATGTATAGTTTCGTTAATGGTCCAAATAGTCTAGATTAGTGGGTCATTACAGTTGGTATCAGAGCAACGGTTCCTTCGCATGAAGTTCTCCTCGATACACATGCTCAAAGCTCCGAATCGAACCGCCAAGTAAGTGTTTAAGTTACAAGTTACAAGTTACTTTGTCTATGTGTATAGCTAACAACTTTAGTGTTTATGTTTCAGTTAAGAATGAACGGAGCTTTAACCTACCAAGATATCCGAGCCATTAAGGCTTTAAAAAGAATAAGGGAGCCAAGAAACACCGTAGGAGCCCTAGAAAGAATTACTCGAAGGTTGCTTTTGTTTCACCAAGAGATAGGTGGCCTTCAAGAGGCTAAACAAATAATGCTAAGATCAACGGAACAATATGTATTAGTGATTAGGTTGTTTAAAGATTTCCATCCTGTAATAGCAGCCTTAGAAGAAATATGGGAAGAAATGCGTGAGGAGGATGAACTACCCTTAGCAATGAGATACTACTTCCTCTTAGTTAGGTTTATCGCGAAATCTGAGTTTCAATTCACCAATGAGCAAAAGAATAGGATTCTCACCAACCTACCTATAGGACGTTTCGATGCTCATGATAATGATGATTATGAGCAAATAGATGATGATATGCTAGATGACGGATCGGATGTAGAAGATCCCGATTTTTAGATTAGTAGTTTTTATTTGTTTTATTTACTTTTGATTGTAATAAGTAAAAAAAAAAAATTTCCAAATGAATAAACATGCTATTTGAATATCAGGTGTGAGTTTGATTTTTTTTCACAATCATAATAAATACTAAATAAAATGAATAATGACTGAGTTCGGTGAGGGTGGATACGAATCAATGAACCTGGTTTCCTTATTGAGAGTTAGGGGGCCTTAGTAGTGGGAACGATTTTACTGATCCCAGCCCTCCCTCAATATGGTTAACTTTGGAACAAAGATAAGTTTCGAGCCTGAGAATTAAGTCATATAGGATAATTAGAAACACACTTAGAAAAATAAAGATGACTTGTTTTCTAAGTTTAGAAACCCACTCTAATAATAAATAAAGACCTATATAAAAATTTTCATAAGAAGTCATAATAATTAGGTCTGAGATATGTTTGTTTTAGCATAAGTTTTTGCCTTAGAGCCTATTAGGAAAAGTTCTAACATGTTTCTTTCAACTGTTAGAACTCTGCTACGATGTCACTCCGAAGATCCGCACGCACCAACGGAAACGCCTCCAACGATGTTCCAGCGACCAATGCGGTCCCTACCGTTCGCCGAAGGAGAGTGCGTGTTACTGCTCGCCGCAACGCACCGGCACAGCCAGCTGACAACACTGCAGAGATTGCCAGACTACGACAGCAAGTCGAGGAACTTCTGCAGCAACAACGCCAACAGGCTCAATCTCAGCCTCAGCCTCCGCCGCAGCCGCAGCCACAGCCAATGGCCCCAGCACCCCAACAAGTTGGTCCATATGGGGGATGGCCTATGACGAATTACGCTCCATATCCAGTACAGCACATGGAGCCAGTGTACGAGAGGTTCCGCAAGCAGCACGCTCCAAACTTCGAAGGGACTACGGACCCCTTTGAAGCAGAAGAATGGCTAAGGAATGTGGAGCCGATCCTAGCCCACATGAACCTCAGTAATGCTGACCGCATATCCTGCGTCTCGTCTTTACTCAAGAAAGATGCCAGGATATGGTGGGATTTGGTCCAGCAATCCCACGATGCTGCCACCATGACGTGGACTCGATTTGTGGAGCTCTTCCACAAGAAGTACTACAATTCAGCAGTACTTGCTACGAGAGTTGAGGAGTTCACCAATCTGAAGCAAGGGAATTTAACAATGGCAGAATATGCTCGTCAGTTTGATCGTTTAGCCAAGTTTGCGGCAGAGTTAGTTCCGACCGATTATCTGAGGGTGAACAAATTCGTGAGAGGACTCCGACCAAAGATCGAGATGGGGGTGAAGTTAGCAAACCCGGGAAACACTTCATATGCCGACGTTCTTGAGACGGCAATCGAAGTAGAAAGGCTGCAGGCCAATGTAAGCAAAAAAGAAGCCAGCAAGCCAGAACCCAGACAGCAGAGCCAACCTCAGGCCAGTCGGAACAACAATCAGTCCAGCAACAGTCAGTCCAACAACAACGGTAACGGACAGAAGAGAAGGCATCCTGACAACAAGCAAGCTGACAACAATAAAAGGGCACGACCAAATAATGGGGGAAACAAGTCGGGCTACGTGGAATACCCGCCATGTGCCAAATGTCAGAAGAAGCACCCCGGAGAATGCCGTGCCAACACCAAGGAGTGTTTCAATTGTGGTCAAGAGGGGCATCGCAAGAAAGATTGTCCTCAGCAAAAGCCAGACGGAAAGAAGGATGAAAAGATGGTTCCTGCTCGGGTTTTTGCTTTAACCCAAGGAGAGGCGGATGCTAGCAACAAGGCGGTCACAGGTCAGGTTTCCATCCTCAATAAATTATGTCATGTATTATTTGATTCGGGAGCCACTCATTCGTATATTTCGTTAGGAATGATAGATAAACTAGACAAACCTAGTGAAAGATTTAGAACTAGGTTTGTAACCGAGTTACCTTCGGGCAAAGTAGTTCTATCATCACGAATTGTACGAGGCGTACCAATCAAGATTGAGGACAAGGAACTAGAAGGAGACCTGATAGAGCTAGTGATCAAAGATTTCGACGTAATCCTAGGCATGGATTGGCTAGCACGGCATGGCGCAACAATCGACTGCAAACGCAAGAAGGTGGTGTTCGAGACTCCTGACGGCCAGAAACTTTGCTTCATGGGACATGCTTCAGGACTACGCACACCGTTAGTATCATCTCTCAAAGCTCAGAAAATGATGGAGAAAGGATGCCAAGCGTTCTTAGCCAGCATCACGAATATGGAGAAGGAGACATCACTTAAAGTTGGAGATGTTCGGATTATACAAGATTTTCCAGAAGTTTTCCCCGATGACTTGCCAGGATTGCCGCCAACTAGAGAAATAGACTTCACGATAGAATTAGTACCGGGCACCGAGCCTGTCTCTAAGGCACCATACCGGATGGCACCTACGGAACTCAAGGAGTTAAAGACGCAGCTAAAAGAACTCCTAGACTTGGGTTTCATTAGGCCAAGCCATTCACCATGGGGAGCTCCGGTACTATTCGTGAAGAAGAAGGACGGAAGTATGCGCATGTGCATAGACTACCGTGAGCTGAACAAAGTAACGATCAAGAACAAATACCCGCTACCTCGGATAGACGATTTGTTTGATCAACTCCGAGGTGCAACTGTATTTTCTAAGATCGATCTACGGTCCGGGTATCATCAGCTCAAGGTAAAGGGAGAAGATATCCCTAAGACAGCCTTTAGGACTCGTTATGGACATTACGAGTTCTTGGTTATGTCTTTTGGTCTTACTAACGCGCCAGCCGCGTTTATGGACTTAATGAATAGGGTCTTCAAAGACTACTTGGATAAATTCGTCGTTGTGTTCATCAACGACATTTTAATTTACTCCAAGGATGAAGTGGAGCACGAGGAACACTTGAGGATGATTTTGACGCGATTGAAGGAGCACCAACTCTACGCGAAGTTCAAGAAATGCGAGTTTTGGCTCTCACAAGTGGCGTTCCTCGGGCACATCATATCGAAAGACGGAGTTGCAGTAGATCCATCGAAGGTAGAGGCCGTGAAGGATTGGCCTAGACCAAAGAACGCGTCAGAAGTAAGAAGCTTCTTAGGGCTAGCAGGTTACTATAGAAAGTTTGTAGAGGGCTTTTCTAAGATAGCCACTCCACTCACCAACCTGACCCGGAAGCAACAAAAGTTTAACTGGAACGATAAGTGTGAGGAAAGTTTCCAGTTGCTTAAGGATAAGCTTTGCTCAACACCAGTACTTAGTGTCCCAACACCCAACGACAAGTTCGTTGTCTACTGTGATGCATCAAAGTTAGGATTGGGATGCGTACTGATGCAAAATGACAAGGTGATAGCCTACGCCTCACGTCAGTTAAAGGAATATGAACAACGCTATCCAACTCACGATATGGAGTTGGCAGCGGTGGTCTTTGCGTTAAAAATCTGGCGCCATTATCTTTATGGAGAACGGTGCAAGATTTACACGGACCACAAAAGTTTAAAATACTTCTTTACGCAGAAGGAGCTCAACATGAGGCAGCGCCGGTGGTTGGAATTAGTAAAGGATTACGACTGCGAAATCCTATACCACCCGGGGAAGGCAAACGTAGTTGCCGATGCACTTAGCCGGAAAAGTTATGGGAATTTAGCAGCCTTATCCGGAATAGAAAAGCCGCTACAGCAGGAGCTTATCAGTGCCAGAATAGAAGTGGTTGTAGGCAAGCTGGCTAACTTGTCTATCCAATCGAATCTGCTAGAGGACATACGGATTGGTCAGAGACATGATAGCACACTAGCAACACACATGGATGCAGTCAAAGAAGGCAAGACTACAAATTTCTCAATATCCAGTCAAGGTTTATTGAGATATAAGGATCGGGTATGCATGCCAGACGATCAAAGTATTAAGAAGACGATCCTAGAAGAAGCGCACAACACCCCGTACTCAGTTCATCCAGGGTCTACCAAGATGACTCATGACATCAAGGCAGTATATTGGTGGCCAGGGATGAAGAAGGACATAGCGGAGTATGTATCTAAGTGTCTGGTATGCCAGCAAGTGAAAGCAGAGCATCAGCGGCCTGCAGGATTATTGCAACCGCTTAGCATACCGGAATGGAAGTGGGGCGATATAGCCATGGACTTCGTGACGGGTCTGCCAAAGACGAATAAGCAGCATGATTCTGCTTGGATAGTCATTGATAGACTAACCAAGTCGGCTCATTTTCTGCCTGTTAAGACTTCTTATACGGCAGACCAATATGCAGACATCTACATCCAAGAGATTGTACGATTGCATGGAATCCCCAAGACGATAGTATCAGATAGAGGATCAGTGTTTACCTCAAGATTTTGGAGAACCTTACAGCAAGCCATGGGTACTAAGTTAAGTCTTAGTACAGCTTTCCATCCTTAGACAGATGGGCAATCCGAGCGTACGATTCAGATTTTAGAGGATATGCTACGCGCTTGTGTACTTGATTTTGGAGGATCGTGGAACAAGTACTTACCGCTGATCGAGTTCTCATACAACAACAACTACCAGTCGACGATCGAGATGGCACCTTATGAGTTGCTATATGGAAGAAGGTGCCGATCACCGTTGCACTGGGACGAGGTAGGAGAAAGACAGCTTCTAGGGCCCGAAGCTGTTAGGCAAGCTCAAGAAGCAGTAACGCTTATTAGACAGTGCATGCTTGCTGCTCAAAGCCGTCAGAAAAGCTATGCGGATACCAAGCGACGCGATGTGGAGTTCCAAGTTGGAGATCAAGTCTTCCTGAAGATATCTCCTATGAAGGGTGTCAAGCGATTTGGGAAGAAAGGCAAGCTCAGTCCCCGATTCATAGGTCCTTTTGAGATATTGGACAAAGTGGGACCAGTTGCATATAGACTAGCCCTACCGCCAGCACTAGCCGATAGTCACAACGTCTTCCACATTTCGATGCTACGCAAATATGTGTCAGACCCATCTCACGTCCTCAAGTACGATACCATAGCGCTCCAGAAAGACTTAAGTTACGAGGAACGACCGGTTAGCATCCTAGATAGGGGGATGAAGCAGTTACGGTCCAAGAGCTTTCCTATAGTTAAAGTCCTATGGAGCAATAGTTCTGAACGCGAGGCAACGTGGGAGTTGGAAGAGGACATGCAAGGCCGATATCCGGAGTTATTTGGTAAGTAAATTTCGAGGACGAAATTCTTTTTAGTAGGAGAGAATTGTAGAGTCCAAGAACTTTACTTAACTAAATGTTTAGTAGTGTTATAGTATGTTTAGTGTTATCTTTGTTACTATGGATTTTTGGTTCAGACCGGGAATTATTTGGACACTCATAGTAGTACTTATAGATATTCTAAGTTTAACCTATAGTTTAAGAATATTAAGTATAACCTAAGGTTTGATTATGTGAGTGATATTAAGGATTATATTTATTATATTATAAGGTTTAGACATCAACCAATAGGATTTTAAGCACATGTTATGAATGGTAATTAAGGATTAAGTATTTTGGAGGATTAAATTAAATAAGGGTAAAGTTTGAATGTTATAGGGCCAGTCAGCAGCTTTGAGTACGTTGAGGGCTTAGTCAAGGCTGTTTACTCCATTCAAACTTAGCTAAAAATGTGTAATTTCGTGTTTAAATATTCAGCATGTGCCGATATATCGCAGCTATAGGGGGCGATATATCGCAGCACGTAGATACGGAAAACACGAAACGATGCACGGTCGCCTCGGGCATACTGGCCCAGGCGATATATCGCCTACAGGGGGCGATATATCGCCTCCTCCAGTATGTTTTCAAATGTTTTTGAATTCATTTCCTTTCAGCCATTCAAACTCCTTCAACAGTCCAACATCTTTTGAACGAGTCTTCAGCCTCTGCTGAACGATTATTCAAATGATTTTCATCTAAAAAGCCATTATTTTTATTCAAGTAAAATCAAGATACTTTCATTCCCAAACTCTATAAATAGGACCTAGTACCCATCCATTATTCACCATTTGCTCTAAGTTCAGAAGCTGCTAGTGTTAAGTGAGTGTGAGAGTGTAAACACCTGGTTTGGGGAAAAACTATAAGCTTAAACATCATAAGCTTATCAAACACTTTGGGAAGTGAGTTCTATAGTATTTCGGTGGAGGTTAGATTGATCTTGCAAATCATTGAGGTAACCAAAACTCTAGTTCCTTTCTGTATTATGTTTCCTTTCTCTTAGTCTTCTACTTAATTTCCTAACCTCATTCTTATTTTGGTTAGGGAATCCAAGTTCTTAAGCACTTAAGTTGTGGTAAGCATATTTTCTTTTAATGGTTTAGTCTTCCTATTCTCTTTCATTTCATCTCCTTTCTTTAGACTCACTCTTGTTCATTATGGTTTTAGGAGTGTTCCAAAAAGTCCCAACTCAGTCCATTTTATCCCGGTAACTTTGGTAAGGAAAATAGGCTAGAATCTATATGTTTATGTTTATGTTTATGTTATCTTATGTGTTATGTTGTGATATGATATGAGTATGTTATGAATATGTTGTGCATGTGTTTGTTGTAGGCTTGGGCTTATGCCCTATTTGACTAACAAGACCCCAAAAAGATTGTGGGCATATGCCTATTTAGCTGGTAGGACCCCACTAATCTCATGGGCATAAGCTTGTTTAGTCTATGGGACCCCAAGTAATAATGGCCATTATAATAAGTGTATTATGTGTTATGATATGTCTTTACGTTATTATGAAATTATGTTTATGTTTATGACTATGTGTTAGATTTTTCCTTGCTGGGCATTAGGCTCACTCCTTTCTGTTTATGTGCAGGGAAATAAGCTTAGAGGCGGTAAGATTCGTGATGCTTGGGAGGATGTGTATCGATGGTGAATGGAGTCAAGGGGCCGAGCGTTATTTGATTCGAGGATGTAGTCTCATTTTATATTCATTTTATGGTTTTACATGTATTTTCCGCACTATTATGTAATGTCTTTTATTTTTAATCATGTTTTGTTTTTAAAGACAATGGGATCCCAAATCCTTCTTAGCATTCAGTTTATTTGTAAATAACTCTTATTTTGCAAGTTACTCAATAAATTATGGTATTTTCGTAAAAATGTAAGATTTATGTATAGTTTCGTTAATGGTCCAAATAGTCTAGATTAGTGGGTCATTACAATAATCATACTTTTTTACAAATTATATTAATATGAATTCAAATATTATAAAATATTATTATTATTATTATTATAATATTTAATACAAGACTAGATATTTAATACTTATAAATTTAAATATTATAAAATTTTATTATAACAATAATATATGATACATAATTTTAATTTTTCATAAAAAAAAATTGTCATTTATATTTAAAAAGGTTATCATATTAAATAAATATATTAAAAAAAAACCATAAACAATATTTTTGTTTAATTTTTCTTTTAATATATTTATGTCATTCTTTTATATATAATATTGTTTATTTATTTGAAATTTATATGACAATTATACAAATTTAATAAAAATAATTAATAAATTCTATAAATAAAACTAAACAAATGTGCATTACATATTACTTGTATCTAGTATATATATGTTATACCCAGATTTCGAGTTAAGAGGTTATGACCCCGAAAAATGGGCTCGTCAGGTGTGAGCTCAAAGTATATGAAAACATCATATGGTCCAGTCGTAAATCCTCTGAAGTAAAACAACGACCTCGAGGATGTGTAATCTCGAATATTCTCTGAGCTCGCGACGGGCAATGGCACGACACTTGAATATATCTTTTACCAATTGCCTTCAAGCAAGGTGGTTCGAGCTCGGGAAGAACAAGCTCGGGTGTGACAACCTCGACAGTACCTACCTATCTCGAGCGTAGCGTGAAGTTGGGTGACAAGTTCGTGATTGACCCATGAGTCGTAACAGACTCAATGCCGATTGTTGATCTCGAAGACCTGATGAATCACCTGGGATAGCCCATTACGTATGAACATATTTATTGTTGTGTAATCCCAATATTTAAGGAATGTCATTTAATCTATTATTCGTTCCCGATACTCATGGGACATTTCCGTGAATATAGAAGATAATGCATTTAATATAATTATTTCAATTGATATATAGAATATCTTCTCGAAATATGTGGGAATGAATTCTGCAACCTTCTCTATAAATAGAGAAGGAATCATCACTTGTAAATGATCGATTTCTGATTCCTGGGGAGAAAGCTCTGGGTAATTCATTTTTGAAGAATTTCCAGAAAACTCCAAATCTTAATAACATAGACTCGTGGACTAGGCAGAATTAACTGCTGAACTACGTAAAAATTCTCTTGTTTCTTTTCATCATTCATTCGCTTCATTGTTTAATTGTTTAATTGCTCTACAATTTAAGTTGACAAAAAATGGCGTCAACAGTTTGGTGCTTTCATTGAGAGCATTAAGCAGTACGTGTATGAGTCTAGTAAAAAAAGCCCCCCTGAATCAACAATGGTCGCGAATGATCCCAATGTTCCTGAGGAGGAAATTTTAAATGAAGCTGACTACCCCCGATGCCCTGGAAAGTAGCCTATGGTGAATTCAGACACTGATGAGAGGAGTGGTTCATCTGACTCTCGGGGACCAACGGCTCCCAGGGACGATGAGGACATGTATTATAATCCTGAACGATATGTCCCGATAGTGGAGCTCGAAAATCGTCAACTGCGAAAGCAGTTGATAGAGGCCAAGAAACGTAATGATGAACTGGCTAGACTGGCTGCTGAGGCATAGGCGGCTCAGGCCCCACCTCCGCCAGAGGCCCAAGCTCCGCCTCCGCGGGATGTTCATGTTCCACCACGTGGGCCTCGTGGGCGACCGCGCAAAAACGCTGCCACCCGGAGAACAAAGCAACCTCCGCCGCCAGCAGAACAACCTGCTCCATCAAGGCCCCGAAGAAGTAACTGGGCTGGAGCTCCTGCCAACTCAACTGTGGAGGTAATGACCGGGGTAGGGAATAACCGAGCCCCCACGAAGGCTCGGACCCAAAATCCTGGTAACACGCAGAGCGTTCCTAAACCAGTTCGAGCAACCTCGAGGCCTTCTAGGCCCCGTAATGGATGGCAGCCACCATCACCCATAAGGCACCCACCATCACCAATAAGGTATTCCTCACCAACTCGGAGAAACACACAACCGACTCAGGGTGATAAGGAAAGGCGAGCTGGACAAAGACGTGGAAATTTGGAGACCGCTAAGGAGCATAGAGGTACCCAACCTACAAGAAGCCAAATGTCTCGGTCTCACATTATTGAGACGAGGCAACCGGGAAAGAACCCATCTCGAAACAACCGCGCAACGAGCCATGTCAATGAAGGCTCGGGAGACACTAGATCGGTCAGTATGTATGACCAGGGACGCAGAAATACTGGGAATCGAAGGGACCACCTAGATTTACGAGAACACCTGACCCATAATCAGAGTAATGATAACCCCTCGAATCCAGATCTGAGGGATCATCTCAATGGACGCAATAACCCTGTGCCGAGACACGAAACTGGGGTTGTGATCAATGATAACCAGTTCCCACTGCTTCAAGTCAGACCCCCCGTGGATCCAGTTCAAGAGAGGATTGAACAACTAGAAAGAGCATTCAGGCTCTTACAAAATGAACGAGGTCGGGATTGGGACGAAGAGTTCGACGAAGAACTCGAGCCATTTGCCCCTCATATTTCCAGCACCCCGTTTCCTCAAGGATTCCGAATTCCTCATGTCCCACCATTTGATGGGAATTCCGATCCATACAGTCATTTGAGTGCGTTCAACACAATTATTCGAGCGAGTAATGTGGGCTACGAGCTCAGATGCATGCTGTTTCCAGCCTCGCTCACAAGGCCAGCAAAAAACTAGTTTGAGAAGTATAAGAGACATTCGATCGCTTCTTGGGATCAATTGTCTAGAGATTTCAATAAGCAATTCAAAGCCCACAAAAATCAATAATTATTTATCTCTTCTATATAAAAAAAAAGTATAGATAATATAAAATTTTAGTTTTAACAGTTTGTTTTGTTTACTTTAAAGGAATATTATAAATATTTAATGGAATATACATTTAAAAGTAACTAAAAATAGATATTGATTAATTATAATAATATGAATTCAAATATTATAAAATATTATTATTATAATAATATTTAATATAAGACTATATATATGATAATTATATTAATATATTTAAATTTAAATTCAAATATTATAAAATATCATTCTTATAATAATAATGTATGATACAAGACTAGATATTTAATAATTATATTAATTTAAATTTAAATATTATAATATATCATTATAACAATAATATGTAATCTTAATTTTTATTAAAAAAATTATCATTTATATTTAAAAGAAAATATGTTTTTTTAATTAATTGAACTTATATAAATATATATACATTCATATTGAATAACAATAAATAATACAAATATTTTATATATAGGTGTCGTGTGTATATAAATAGTATGGCTATGTAACTACATAAGAAATTAAAATAACATTATCTTCTATAAAGTATAAACAAATTTATTATTCAATCATTAACATGTAATTTGAATAATATTATTAATGTTTTGTACCTTAAATAAGATAATTTGTGATCTAATAGTTTATCATATTATATATACTTTTTTTTTTTTTAAAAAAAACTATAAACAATGTTTTGGTTTAATTTTTCTTTTAATATGTTTATGTAATTATTTTATATATATAATATTATTTATTTATATGATAATCATATAAATTTAATAAAAATAATTAATAAATTTTATAAATAAAACTAAGCAAACGTGCATTGCACGTTGTTTGTATCTAGTATATATATATGGGAATTTTATAAAAAATATGGCTTTTTAGCCACCAATGTGCAAAAATATAGGAATTAAACTTTCCTTAATTTGTATGAGAAAATTTAATTAACAAAAACTTAGTTTATGAGAAAACTAATCCCATATTGGAAATCAAAATTAAACAAAAAAAACATCAGCAAAAGGAGGGGTACTGTGGTAATTAACATAGCAAAAACTCATTCACCAAGCCACATCTTCTTTTTCATTTGCCCTAGCCGCCACCTCCCTGTCCTCCACTCGCATGCCTCACCATCTCCACCATCATCTCCAGCCACCCACCCTCACCACTTGCGATTCACCTTAGGCGCGCACCTCCCTGAAACCCAGCCAAGGACACTTAGCCACACCATCGACGAACGCAGCCTCAATTCGCGCATCTCTGCGCGATTCCATTCGCGAGCCCCCAAATCCAAAACGACGGGGATAGGCTAAGGTGAGGGATGTGCTGGTGGTGGTCGGAGGTGAGGGAGAAAGGTGGCGCCTAGGCTGAGTGTGATTCGTGGTGCTCAGAGCTTTGCAAAACGACAGGGATGGCTGGGGTTGCGACGGGGTTTTGTGCACAGGGGATGGAGGTTTCTGGTGGTGGTCGGAGGCGAGGGAGGAGGTTGGTTCGTGGTCAGATCTGTTTTTTTTTCTATCTTCAGATCTGTGGTAACTAGTTACCTTCACGTTCTTTGTGTGTATATTTCAGAAGGTAACTGGTTACCTTCACATTCTGATGTGTGTGTGTATTTCTAAGTTCTGTATGGTAACTGATTACCTAGGTTACTAAATCATACTTACTCTTCCTTTTTTTTTCTCCTTCAAATGTGATGTTTATTTTCATTTCTAATATGAGTGACTCGTCACCGCTCTTATGGTAACTGGTTACCCCTCTTATGGCAGTAGGTTACTCATCTCACTGTAACTGGTTACCCCTCCCAATACATGTTATTTAAGCTCTAAGACTATTTTTTACATAACTGTAAAAAATCAAACAAGTTACTAGTTACCTCTCTAGATAAATGTTTATTTAACCTAGCTGTAGGATTTTTTTTACATAACTTTGAAAAATTAATTAAGTAACTGGTTACCTTACCTAGGTTTTGGAAAAAAAAAACATACAACCTAAGAAAAAGGAAAAAAATGTTTATAATAAATAAAAAAAATAATGAACACAATTCATATTACAAAAAATAATAATAAAAAATTATCAAAACATTCATGGAAAAATATAATATAAAAATAGTTACATAAAATTAATATAAAAAATCAAATAAGCTAAAAAAAATAATCAAATTACAAACATGCCCTTCCAAATTAATAAAACATGATTAAAAGTAAAACTATAACATAAACAAACTTTTATACAAAAATATGAAAAACTAAACCCATATAAGTGAAATTTAAAATAAAAAAAAAAAGCCATAGATTAACTTTTCTTGAAAAAAAGACATATTTTTGCATAATCTATTAAAAAGCCCATATAATATGTAATTTTCACTATATATATAGGTGGATGGTAGAACAAAAAAAAAAAAAATTCTTAAATAATTAAAATGACTAATTTTTTAATATTGTTATTTATTTTAAATTGTAATTTTTTTTACTCCATTCTTTCATTCCTATTAACACCAAACAACTCTAAAAATTGTCACTCTCCTTTCGTTACCTCTATATCTCTATCCTTCTTACCAAACCTAGTGTTAATTTCACACGTGCTTATTCACATTTTCAACTTTTAAAGGGAGTTGATTGGGGTTTTTGAATTTTTAGATTTATATATTCATGTTTTTTTCCTTTTGAAAAATGATTAGAAGGATAAAAAATAAAAATTGAGGTGGTTTTTGTGTGTGTATATATATCTTCTGTAATATCCGTTTTTTCGG